>NC_041363.1:29629533-29794533 GCF_900634415.1 Cottoperca gobio | reverse complement strand
GATGGGAGGCACCACGTAGCTTTTTCGGACAGTGCCCGAACGGGCTCCGTGGGAAACCCGGCCACCAGGCGCTCGCTGTCGGGCCCTCCCTCTGGGCCTGGCTCCAGACGGGGGCCCCGGGCTTCCTCCGTGCAGGGTCTCTCCTTTCCTTTCCCACCTCGTTATTAAATATGATCAACCTGTCTCTAATATCTGGCTACGTACCACAATCCTTTAAAGTAGCTGTAATAAAACCATATCTATATATCTAACCTTCCCTTTCTCACTAAGATCCTTGAGAAAGCAGTCGCAAAACAGTTATGTGATTTCTTACATAATAATAGTTTATTTGAGGTTTTTCAATCTGGATTTAGAGTTCATCATAGCACAGAGACGGCACTGGTGAAAGTTACCAATGACCTTCTAATGGCATCAGACAAAGGACTTGTCTCTGTTCTTGTCTTGTTAGACTTCAGTGCTGCTTTCGACACTGTTGATCATGACATTCTACTACAGAGACTGGAACATTATATTGGCATAAAAGGAACCGCACTAAGCTGGTTCAAGTCCTATTTATCTGAGCGATCTCAATTTGTATGTGTTAACGATAAATCCTCCATGACAGCCAAAGTCAGTCTTGGAGTTCCGCAGGGTTCTGTACTTGGACCGATTCTATTTACCTTATATATGCTTCCTTTGGGCAATATTATAAGGAACCACTCTATAAACTTTCATTGTTATGCAGATGATACCCAATTATATCTATCAATTAAACCAGATGAAACCAATCAATTGGCTAAACTTCAAGCAGGCCTTAAGGACATAAAAACTTGGATGTCTAGCAACTTTTTGATGTTAAACACAGACAAAACTGAAGTTATCATACTTGGCCCTAAACGCCTCCGAAACGCATTTTCTAATGACATAGAAGCTCTGGATGGCATTAATTTGGCCTCCAGCACCACAGTAAGGAATCTTGGCGTTATCTTTGATCAGGATCTGTCCTTTAACTCCCACATAAAACAAATTTAAAGGACTGCCTTCTTTCATCTACGTAACATTGCAAAAATAAGACACATCCTGTCTCAAAATGATGCAGAAAAACTAGTCCATGCATTTGTTACTTCAAGGCTGGATTACTGCAACTCATTGTTATCAGGTTGTCCCAAAAAGTCGCTTAAGACTCTTCAGTTGATCCAAAATGCAGCGGCACGTGTATTGACAAGAACAAGGAAATGGGATCATATTACTCCTGTATTAGCTGCTCTGCACTGGCTCCCGGTAAAATACAGAATATAATTCAAAATCCTTCTCCTGACCTACAAAGTAATTAATGGTCATGCTCCAGCATATCTTAAAGATCTCATAGTACCTTATAAACCAACTGCGCTCCCAGACTGCAGGGTTACTTGTAGTTCCTAGAGTCTCTAAGAGCACAATGGGAGCCAGAGCCTTCAACTATCAAGCTCCTCTCCAGTGGAACCAGCTTCCAGTTTGTGTTCAGGAGGCAGACACCCTCTCCACATTTAAGAGCAGGCTAAAGACTTTCCTTTTTGATAAAGCTTATAGTTAGGGCTGGCTCAGGTTTGCCTTGGATCAGCCCCTAGTTATGCTGCTATAGGCTTAGACTGCCGGGGGACACCTCCCTGCTCCCCTCCTTCTCTTCCTCTCTCCTCCCCTCCCTCTCTCTTCTTCTCGCTCTCTATCAGTATGCATTTATGTAAATGTATGTTACTAACTCAGCATCCAGGGCATCATCCCCGGAGTTTCTGTGTCTCTCATGTGGCAGGTTGCCACTAATGAAGTTTACGTCTGGATAAGGAATCGTGGCTGCGCCTGCTGCCCTGGTCCTGCTGGACACCGGGAAGCCTTTTTGACATTTTCCTGGATTCATCCATACTTTCTCTTTTTCAACATAACATAATTTCTGTCAAATGTTGTATTTGTAGAGGGTCTAAGGACAGAGGGTGTCCTATCCTGCACAGTCTGTAAAGCACACTGAGACAAATGTATAATTTGTGATATTGGGCTATATAAATACATTTGATTTGATTTGATGCCTTCCATATTTCAAATACACAAATATTGACAATTCGTATAATTTATTATTATTATTATGGCTCAGTGAAGGCAGTGCCCTATATCACCCTCTATTGGCAGGACGCCCCCGTCAGCGAGGTCCAGACATCACAGACCTCAATGGTAGCTATGGTAGTGATCCTTATAGAGGAGTTATAGTAACACTTGTTACTGGAACATACTCAGATACAGCAAGCAATCTGGCAACAGGAAAAAGCAAAGATCTGCATTCAGGAGATAAGTCAGTTGTACATTTTATTGAATGCTGTCATTTCCATGTTTTTTCAGATGGACTAACTAATGTAAATTTCACATTATTTTTGTTTTAAATTACAAATGTTTAATCTAGATCAGGGATGTCAAACATGCGGGATGACTTTGCAAAGTGTAAAAATTATTTGTTTTGATCATAGATGTTCCAGATACCTGTGACAAAAATTGTGTGCCTTTGTAGATACACTGTGATCTGTAAGTTGTAATGCACATGTGTAAATGATAAACTGAGGCATAATATTGTTATACTTTCTCTTTTTTGATCAACAACATAATTTCTGTCAAATGGATGTTGTATTTGTACTATGTTGTTTATCCTGTACACACAACATCTATTGCACGTCTGTCTGTCCTGGGAGAGGGATCCCTCCTCAATTACAAATGTGTAATTTGTGATATTAAATAAATAAATTGGATTTGATTGTTGAAATTGCAACTTTTTTTCTTAAGAAATTTCAGGTTGTAAAAAGATAGTTCATTACATTTGAACATTTTCAGAATGTACTTGTTCTTTTTTGCACTAAAACAAAGGGAACAATTTGGAGTTGTCGTTTTTTATTGTTTTTAAATTTATTTTTTACATTTTGTGATTTTTGAAATTATTGTTTAACTCAATTGTATATAGTACTTATTATAAAATAGTTCATATATATATATACATATATATAATTTAATTTAGCTGATTTTGCTGAGCTGACATGCTGTCTCTCTCGCACACATTTCATTGTACTGTTGAACCTGTGTTAACTTGCATATGACAGATAAAACTTGAAACTTGAACTTGAAACTTTATAGGTTATTATGCTGTGATTTTCCTGAACTAAAATGAGTTTGACACCCCTGATCTAGATGGTTGCTCTCCTCAGGTTCCAGTGAAGAAACGCCTACATCACACACCTTTCATGTACCTTTGGCACACCCTGCTGAGTTGCCTAACCTGCCTGGAATGTGGTATTTGCAGTAGTTATGAATGGGAGGGGTGTTGTGTACACAAAGACAAGGCTCACTTCAGACACATATGAACCATTTGCTGTGTTTTACCGTATAGTCCAAGCAAGAACCCCAGGTAAGAGTACATAGTTATGAGTGACAACCGAGACTAATCATATCTTTTAGCTTATTGTGCTTATGAGATTGTTTAGATGGTACAGTGCACTGTATGTCTTAGGTATAGGTGTTATCTGTAAAAGTGATAATACCAAATTTAAGTTTGGCTGTTTTAAAACTTAAATGATCCTCTATTGTTCATGTTGTTTGTTTCCACCACCACATGTGGAGTTCTTATAGTCGCAATGCTACACATGCTACAATGCTATATGAGAATCAGCTATTGTATATTGAAATTATAATTGTCTTCTTATACCCATATACTATAAACATGTATGAGACATAGATGTGACAAGAGTAGACTAAGCATCTTTGAGTTATTAGAAAAGCGATATACAAGTTTCATGTATTATTATTATTATTATTATTATTATTATTATTATTATTATTATTAGACTGGTATCCGTAACTCAAATAAAACTCAGTGTAGTCCATCTAAAAAACAAGATGGCTGTTGGTTTGATTCTTTGTGTTTTTGCTTTGCATTTTGCTGTCAATTCAGCCACGCCTTGACAGCTGATTTTGTTTGGCTTAAACTCAAGGTAAAACTGTAAAGACAATTATGGATTCTTAAAAAAGAAAAAATATTAGACACACAATCATATGTGGAGTTTTGTATTTAAAGTATTCAGTTTATGTTTTCTTGTGTAGCATACAGGAACTACAACTTGTATTTTGTTGTGCAATCTTGTAGACTTATAAAAAATTAACCTTGACATTTAAATCAAACACAGCATAGTTTGTATGGTGGATCCCAGAATACTTGTTGTGACACTTTACATTGACATCTTACTGCAACCCATGGTTTTACATTTTTTTTTTACATTTATGCTCTTGACATATGATCATAGACTTTATAAAAGTCTATGTATGCAACATACTGTAGCGGAATGTCATTTTTAACTTGTTAAACTGATGTCTTTCAGGTATCACAGATGGAACATAGAAAAGCCGCTGGCACCTCCAGAGCTGCCAGGCGGAGACGCTGGTGGCATTTGAGACAGCGATGGAGAATGGTAGGGGTGTCTGAGGTCAACCCAGAGCACGAGTTCTACCATCTGACAGCCATGATAAAAGAAGGCATGCATGCTTCCATTCAGACCACTGTGGACACATCAGGCCAGGTGAAGAATCTTCTAATTATAGTCCACAAACATGACACATTGTAAACATAAATTCACTCATAAACACCTTTTGCACAGGATACACCTGCAGCTGAACATTTCATGGCAGAGGAAACTCAAACCCATAAGGCAAGTGGTCATTTCTAGCTGAAAGCTTATGTTTTCAATAACACAGCATTTATTAAAACGTCATGTTTTCAGATATGGATAATGTCATGATCATATATTCAAGTCCTCGCCCATTCATAATTTCATTTTGTTGCTCTAAGAATTCCTATCTAGCAATTTAATACAAACACTGTGACATTTTCAAGGCTTCTATTCTGTCCTTGCCTTCCAGGGATTTGAGATGCAGACGTTTGCAGCCACAGTGTTTGCTAAACAGAGGCGTTCTCTGGATATTACAGAGGAGGAATATATGAACTCCCTCTGCTCAGACGACTGCTACCTCCAGTTTGTCAGTAACTCCAAGAGCAAGGCAGATTTCTTTGTCACGTAAGCATAACACACAGAGCTCTTTCATTGACTATTTCTTTTTACCTTATTTCATCCTTATACTAAACTGAACTACCATGCAAATTCGGTCTTCAAGTACGAGAACACATAAATATGCTCACATGTATGTCTCAATTGTAGCCCAGTATGCCTAGGAATTACATCTGCATTGGATGATTCTGCACCTCACGATTTATGTCCAACTCCAACATTCAGTGCCAATTTAGGAAGTATGGCCTTTGCCAAGTTGGAAAGAGTGGGGAGGTTGGGTTGGTGGATAGGCATGTACAGTGTGCAAAATACCAACTGACCATCAGGTCTTGTGCCATGGGTGATACCTCCAAAACCAAATTTATTACGCCTGGAGAATTTAATAAATTATAATCAATAAATAAGAATGTGGAAGCAAGATTCCAAGTTTATTCTGTGAGATTATTTGCGGAGTAGCAGCTAACTAACTTTGATTCCCATTATTTTTCCTTTTGGTCTGAGTCTCCTTGTTTTGGCCATGTTTACTGTTTACATGCTGACTGTTTTCTGTGAGTTTCACTTCAAAATACTATCTATTTCCCAGTGGTGGGCCGTCAGGGCCAGTAAGGCCTTCTCTGCTGGCCTAAACATCATCAGAATATAAATTTAATTTTGATATATTTTTTCCACAAATATGTATTCAATTATTCCCCATAGTCTATTCTTTTCATTTCATAGCTTTCCTCTTGGTTGCGTTGCTTCCAGCCTCAGATCGAGATTAGGAGGGCTTGCCTTTATGTTAGAGCTTTTATCCAATCATATTTCAGCCATAATGTGTTGCCAGGGTCCAAGAAATCTGCCCTTAGGCCTTCAGAATCAACCGTGCGGGCGCCTGTCGCTTAAAGTGAACGGAAACAAAACTGTGGCGTTAACCAATCAGATTTCGAACCGGGGCCAGCTAGCAGGCGTACGATAACGTCAGCACGTTTACGTCTTTTGATTGGATACACACTATTGAGAGGCAGAGCTATGCAGAGCTAGCAAACTGAACTTGAACGAGCTCATTTAGATTTCTACAAGCTGTTTTTTTTCAACCCACAATGGCTGAAGGAGGACAAGAGATTGATTTGGTCGCAGATATAATTACAACGCCATTTTCAAGACGAACCTTTCAAGAAAAGCTAGACATTGTGAGAAGAGAACGGCCAACCCCGATGCTAGCGAGCCTATCACAGTGTTTGTCCGCCACTTTCAAATGACTAACTATGAGCGATACCCCTGGCTCACAGCCTCCGAGAGGCACTGCACATTGTACTGCTGGGAATGCCTGCTATTTACAACTGATCGATTTGGTGTTTGGAGCCACACTAGGTTTGGAAACTTGAGTTGTCTAACCAAGGCAGCAACGAGACACCAAAGCACGGCTGGGCACTTACAAGCAACGGTGCTTTTGAAAACCTTTGGGACACCCGAGTGGATCTACAGCTCAATGAACAAGTGTGCAGGGAAACGGAGCTCCACAACGAAAGGGTGAACAAAAATAGGGAAATGCGGATTTATTGATTATAAATTCTTCGGAAATATTAATATAACTCTGTTGTACTTGACTATGTTAAGGTGATGCAACACCCGGTTATACTGCGTTTCTGTCTAAATGTATAGTTTCTAGAGCCATGGCGTCATAATGATGGTATTAAGAGGTGGAATAATTCAGGTAGGACTGTGTAGGACATCACTGAAGGCCTAGGTGGGAAATGCACGGCCCGCCACTGCTATTTCCTATAGTCATGTTACAAATAACATACATTTCCAAAAACATTGCAATAAACTAAAATAATAAATAAACACAATCAAAATTGATCAATACTCATATTTGACTGAAGAGCTTCATGTTAAACAGGCAAATAAATGGAGAATGCAGGACCCCCACAGTGCTATGTGATATCTCCACAGATGTATCTCAATCAGACGAATCCAACGATATAAACCTCCATGCTGTCAGTGCTTCGATACAGCCACCAGGTGGCCAGGAAGAGCCAGTAACTCAATACAAGTCACACAACCTTGACTAAGATTGCCACTAGCTCCTCCCTAAGCTTTTTGATTTGATTTGATTGATGATTGGCCGTCAGCCTAAATTTGACTCTTTAACTGTAAAAAACTGAAATCTGCCGTTTTTGGCGAAAATAACATATGTCTTGGTTAAATATGTTGGCAAAAACATACATTTATGTCAGTGTGACTAAGATGTGAAGTTTTGACTGATCATTTCCCCGTTAAAAGCGGCCGCTGTGTGTACAGAGTTGAGGTGCGTTAATGTGCTTTAGAAAGCTGGGAATTTCTATTGTTCAGCGATACCAAACATTTTTTGCAGACTGGAGAAAATTCTCCCGGATCTTTTGATGACAACATGCTAGTATAGGTAGTGTGCAAACACGTGACAAAACTGTGTGACATATGCGTGCGACTCCATGTTGGTCGGATAACAAATCAACAATGGCGTCTAAAGCGAACAACAACAGCAATACAACTCCGACTTCTTCAAAGTATTTTGACTCTCTGGAGTCCTCTGCAAAGGCAAGATTCAGAGAAAAAGTCCAAATTTGCGGCCTTGACCCGTACACGATAAAGCCGTCAGATTATATTGAGGATTTGGAGTCATTACCACCGATTGAATATCCGGATATTGTATACAAGAGCTTAGATGCTTATCATTTCTTTGTTTATGGCTTTGTTGGTAGTCTTCTTACCAAACCAGTGAAAGATGACAGGGTGCTCGTCTATGCCCGTGTAAATCACTCGCAAAGAGCTCGAGATAAACCGCTCAAGCCGTGGTTTGTGAGTGAGAAGAGCGGCGATGTTATCCTTGCACACTGTGATTGTATGGCTGGATTAAGCAAAGCATGTTCTCACATTGGTGCTTTGCTTTTCGCAAGTGAAGTAGTCTCAAGAATAAGCCAAACAAAAACATGCACAGAAGAAAAGAGCAAATGGCTGCCATCACATGTAAAGAAAGTGCCTTATTTACCAGTCAGCGATATGGAGAAGTAAGGTCTTACAGTGTTCGGGTATATCATAAGCACATATGTTTAACGTAAACATTGAAAACATAGCTTTAGCATGAGCTCTTACCAGATATAAAGTGGACGCCACACACACGGGTGAATTGTGCTTTTTCTTCTGTTAAATCCTTACTATTTATGTTGCTAAACCACAACTTACGGCGTTCGGTAGACATCCCTCTTTTGTGGATTGTTGTTTTTGATGATTGTAGGAAATCTAAAGAACCGTTTCTCTGGGTCACGAGTAGCGTTATTACCACAATTATACACTGCGCACAAGGTTGGCATTTTCTTTCAATCTTAGACGTTTAAATATAAAGAAAATTACGAAGCGTTGCAGCAACTCACACGCGAACGGGCGGCGTCTTGGTTGTGTATTCCAACCAACATGGCTGACTTACGGGTTGGGACGTAAGCGTGACGTCACATGCACACGATCTATACCCCCGACGGTTATAATTGCATCACTTTATTATTCAAATACATTGTAAAAATACGTAATTCTGACAACATACAGTTGGTTTACGGATTCTGAAAGCTGAAGACCCCATTTTAAAACAGTGTAACGTGCATAGCTTATATACATTTAGGTCCATAAATATTTGGACATTGACACAATTTTCATCATTTTGGCTCTGTACACCACCACAATGGACTTGAAATTAAACAATCAATATGTGCTTTAAGTACAGACTTTCTTGCAGACTAATTTGAGGGTATTTATGGTGGTTGGTATTTATGGTGGAATGGTGGAGGAATTACAACACATTGTATACGTGGTATCCCCTTTTTAAGGGACCAAAAGTAATTGGACAATTGGCTGTTCAGCATATACAAGGTCTAGAGTTCATTTCAAGTGTAGTATTTGCTTTCGGAATGTGTTGAGGTCTCAATATGAAGTCTAAAGAGCTGTCACTATCAGTGAAGCAAGCCATCATTAGCCTCAAACATCAAAACAAACCCATCAGAGAAATAACAAAAACATTAGGTGTGGCCAAATCAACTGTTTGGTACATTCTTAAAAAGAAAGAACGCACTGGTGAGCTCAGCAACACCAAAAGATCTTGAAGACCATGGAAGACAACTGTGGTGGATGACAGAAGAATTCTTCTCCTGGTGAAGAAAAACCCCTTCACAACAGTTGGCCAGATCAAGAACACTCTCCAGGAGGTAGGTGTATCTGTGTCAAAGTCAACAATCAAGAGAAGACTTCACCAGAGTAAATATAGAGGGTTCACCACACGATGTAAACCATTGGTGAGCCTCAAAAACAGGAAGACCAGATTAGAGTTTGCTAAAACGCATCTAATAAAAGCCTGTAAAGTTCTGGATCAACATCCTGTGGACAGATGAGGACAAAGATCAACTTGTACCAGAATGATGGGAAGAGAAGAGTATGGAGAAGGAAATGAACTGCTCATGATTCAAAGCACACCACCTCATCAGTGAAGCATGGTGGTGGTAGTGTTATGGCGTGGGCATGTATGGCTGCCAATGGAACTGGTTCCCTTGTATTTATTGATGATGTGACTGCTGACAAAAGCAGCAGGATGAACTCTAAAGTGTCTAAAGTGCGCTTCACAGTGCAGATGGACAATGACCCAAAGCCCACTGTGACTATCTATGGGTTCCAGACTTCAGGCTGTCATTGACTGCAAAGGATTTGCAACCAAATATTAAAAGTGACAATTTGATTTATGATTATGTTACTTTGTCCAATTACTTTTGGTCCCTTAAAAAGGGGATACCACGTATAAAATGTGTTGTAATTCCTCCACCATTCATCTGATTTGGATGTAAATACCCTCAAATTAAAGCTGAATGTCTGCACTTAAAGCACATATTGATTGTTTAATTTCAGGTCCATTGTGGTCGTGTACAGAGCCAAAATGATGAAAATTGTGTCAAAGTCCAAATATTTATGGACCTAACTGTAAATAGATTAACTTCCATCGCAACTTTGTGTAACTACACAACAGTAGGCCTACTGGGTCTGTTGGGCTCAAGGGCTTAATGTTTGTATTAACCGTAATCTAACCTTAACCATAGTTGTCATGCAAGTGTAGATTTTTTTAATGTTGGCATTTTTGTTGGCAAATGTTGGGTTTTGCAGAATCATCCAATATTGACGTCTGGTTCTTGTTAATGTCTGTGATAAGGTTTTTCTTGGTTTTAGGAATGACAAAAGATTCTTCCTAAAGACCCAAAACAAGCGTGAGGTCAGGTTTCTCCTGTCCAATCTGCAGGCATACATGACCCACTTGGAGAAATACCCTCATTCACTGATGGTGAAGTTCCTAGGTAAGATTAGCTTTGGTTAATGCTGCAGTAGGTCTTTTCTTCTTTTTTTCCAGTCAATTTTAAGAGAAGTTATCTCCACTGCTGAGACAGATCTACTCTGTTCCACTCTGATAGATTATATTGCAGGACACCATCATGTATTCATGTTTGGTCCTATAACTAAGTCAGTACAACATGTACCGAGTAGATATTGGCACATATTGAAAAGTGAACCTCAAATTGCAAGTTCAATTCAAATTCTCCCTAGATACTTTTATAAGAGGTATTCTAGTTTGTGTAAATACCTAGTGAAGTCAGATTTGCCTAAGAGACCCCCCATCATTTTCTGTGTCAGATCCCTAGTGGGAATTTATCTCGTCATAATTGTGTACACTGCTATTCTATGAATAAGGATAATCAATTCACCCATCCTAAATCTGATCTGAACATCAGTGTTTCATTCACACCACAGCGAACTACACTACATGGTGTCAGGACAGACAGACGAGGACCCAGGAGCACAATTTCGAGATCAAAGATTTATTGAAACACACACACACACACACACACACACCAGGACCGAATGAGGCATGGCAGTAGTACAGTTCAGGGATATTCAAAACTCGTAGTCGTAAGGCGGAAGGCAAGTCGGGTTTACCGGGGCTGGAGATCAGAGTAGTAGTAACAGGTCCGGGATCACAGATCAGGAGTCAGAGTTGAAAGCAGACAGGCAGGGTTCCGATGCAGGCTTGCAGACGATCTGACAAGTGTGGACTGAAAAACAGGGCTTTCTATACAGGGCATGATGAGTGGTAAATGCAGTGCAGCTGGTAGGTTAACGAGGGTGGAGCAGAGCAGAGCAGAGACAGCTGGAGGTAATCAGACAGAGTAGAGTGAGCAGGGAGCAGAGTGGCACATAATTGAAAACAATTAGTGGCGTTACCAGGCAGGGAGAGGGCTCGTGACACATGGGTTTTGAGGCAATGAAGATGCCACGGAGAGGTAATAATAAGGACAGAATCCAGGCGTACTGGATGCACTTACTAGGTACCCTCATTCCTAATGGGATGAAAGAGGAGATTAAATTAGCTTGTTTCTTAAGAAGAGTGTATCGTTTGTGTTTCAGTATCTAATATCATGACATTCTGTAGACAGAAAAATATTTTGGTTTCCCTGTTATGATTACTTCTTTGTGCTGGGTACAGTTACTTATAATTAATTACCCCACCTTTGTTCATTGACTGTGAAAAATTCCAGAATACACGCTGAAGAAGTGCATCTTGCGCGAAATGTTCATGTGGCAATATTAAAAAGTCAAATTGGAGCGTTGTCCAAATTTATCTTCTTTCATTATCTACATTAAGGATTCAGTACTCAGTCTTCAAGGTCTAATTGTGTCTTTACTTTCTAAATAAGAATGCTATGATGTGTTGCTCTCTCTTTGGTTCCAGTCAAAAGCAATGCTTGTGTTTAGACAATATAAACCTAAAACTATTCAGATCGGTTCCTCAGCTTTTTAGACTCTAGCTTGAAGAAGCAAGTCCTTTGTCCTTCATCCTGCGAATAATGTAATGCACCCTGGTCCTGTCTACCTGTTGCTATGTTTATATAACTATTGGCAACACGTTTTTAAAGCAGAGGTTAAAAAGCTTCTGCTGATCATGACCTAAGGATGGAAATATCACATGATTTAATAATATGCATCATTCTTTACACTTTTCAGGTGTCCACAGGATTGTTATTCCTAATCAAATAAAGGTATTGTATCAACATAATAAGCAGTAGGTCGTAATATTCAGGATATCTTTACAGTACCAGTGTTGTCTCTACTCTCCAGAAGTACTTCATTGTGATGCAGAGTGTGTTTTACCCTGATGAGAGGATCAATATTAGGTACAGTATCTATGTTTTTCCCATGTTTTGCTGTGTCTGATCATATCTGATATATTTTATGGGTATATGAAAGTTCTGATGTTTTTGTTGCCTAGATACGATATTAAAGGGTGTGAAGTGGGTAGATGGACTAACCCTGACACAGGAGGGAAGCAAATAATAAAAGTGCTGAAGGACAATAACTTTGAAGGGCATGACATTGCATTAGGTAAGTGTCTGCTCCCCTACACATACTTCTAATTTCTGTAATCATATGTATGATGCTGTTGAGCAATGCAATTAACTTCCAGCAGCCAAACACAATCGAGTCATATGCAATTAGCAAGTGTAAGGGCACAGTAAATACATATGCTTATGTTGGTGCTATAGGTCAACAGAAGTCTTGGTTTGCCCATCAAGTAAAAATGGATGCTGCCTTCCTTCAAGAGCTGAATGTGCTGGACTACAGTCTCCTGCTGGCCCATCAACCTTTGCACAGAGATGAGCTGGAAGGGAAACACTCATTGGCAAACCTTGTTATTCGCACCACAAAGTAAGTGTTATATGTCCTTTGAGCAAGTGCAAAACTAATTTCTGTGCATTACGGTACGTCTAGTTTTAGAGATGCATCAATTGCAATTTTCTTGGCCGATTCTGGTATGAAATTTGTTTTAAAGCCTGACCTGCCAATTCCTGTAGATTTCGATTTCCTTTCTTTCTAAGAACTATAATTGACAGTATTCACAAACATTTCTATAACTTTTCCTTCATGGAAGATTGAAATTCAATCGTAGGCTATGTTCAATAAAAAACGGACTAAAATTACATTTGACTAAACTACACAAAGTTACAGGACCTTCTCTCACTCTCACGCAAACATATCTCAAAATATAAGTGCTCCAGGTTACTGGACAAATAAAACGAATTGCAGTATATACAGTAAGTTCAATGGTGAGCAATGAAAGAAGTTAAATTGGGGGTTTGAGAGCAAGGACTTAAATGAGTTTTAGTGTACTGAAGAGGTTTCCTTTAACTGTCTTTGTTAGAAAAAAACATCAGCTGAGGTCGAAGTCCTGACAAGATTTGAACTATAAACACAAACTAGGTCCATCCCTAGTTTCCTGTTAAGAGCACTGTTTTACTCAGCAAACGATCCAACAAATAGCCATTCCCCATCAGTCCACATATTCATTTGAGAACAAATAAGTCTCCTGCCTTTTTTGTGGTGTAACAGGTTGAATTTGTGTAAATGAAATAAACTTTATTTCCTTTCTTTCCCTATGCATTTGTCTCACTTTAGGCTGATTTAAAATGTGTTTGAGTCTTAGACTTGTTGGACCCCATTATAGAGGTCTTCTATTATTTACAGATCAGTAGCAAAGGAAGAAAATAAAAACATGAAACAGATGCACTTGAGGTAGTTCTGATCTCCAATGTTCCTAAAAATGGTTAATAAAAGCAGCATCAATGACAAAAAACAACACAAAACCAAATACTCAATGCAACTAAAGGCTTCTCATTTTCAAATTTATTTTTCCATTATCCCGAAAAGCAGTACACAGGCTAAGAGCTGATTTGAATTAGTCTGAACACATTAGCCCAGAATTTGCTTTATGAAACAGATTGGTTCAGTTTTTTCAGTTAGTTATTAATTTGACTAATTTAAAACAATCTTTTCACATTAGGCCCTGCTTTTCTGTGCAACCTTTATGAACACCCCACTGATTGTGTTCTATGTATTGTTTTCTGTCCTTTCTATAGGTCTGTGGACTTGCAGGACAGTCCCTCAGAGTCAGACCCCAACACCATTCCTTTACTGAAAGAGACCATGGGTGAGGTGACACCAGATACTACAGACTGTGGGTCAGGCCAGCTACAGGCAGCTGCTGAGGGCACTGGTCAAGGGATTCCCCTCCAGGAGATAAACTACCCCGCTAAAGAAACCTGGACTGTCTCTGAACTGCAGGAATTCCATGAGCATCATCGCAGGCTATTGCCAAACTGCAAAAATGGCATTCATGTGATCGACGGGCCAGACAGTCGCTACTTTGTGGGCATTATAGACATTTTTACTGTCTACGGCTGGAAAAAAAGACTGGAGAATGTGTGGAAAACCCTCCGCTACCCAGGCAGGGCCTTTTCCACAGTCAGCCCCACCAAGTATTCACACAGATTCTGCCAGTGGATACAGGAACACTCGCAGTGACAAAATGCAGAAAGAGTTCATCAGAACACAATGAGCTGCATCCAGTGGACATCTGGGTTACGCAACCATTGATTGATTGCAACCAGTCAATAAGTGCTGATGCTGAAAGGGACTGTCTGCATGTTTCTATAGAAGTTGTAGCCTTCTATGCAACTTCAGGCCAGCTTGTTGCATAGGTATTATAAACAAATGCTAGGGGTGTACTAGGGGCTGGGCTAAATTAATATATAGACAAATAAATTATACAAGTACATAACACCATTGCATTGATGTGTGCAGATTGTACAGAAGCACTCCCCATGTTGTTGGATTTCCCCCTGCTCAAACCAATCTTTCAAGTCTTCCAGTTGAGTTTGCTTCTTTTTCATTATTATACAATTGTATGTTATGCAGTGGAAATTTTACATAGAAATACATCTTTTAATGTCGTTAAAACTTTAATGTTTTTTTCTTACAAAACAATGTAATTCAAAACATTATAAAAAATGTTAATGTATAAAGTCCTTCATATTCAGTCAGTTAAAAGGAATAGTTTGAATATAATCATCTTTCAACAAATAGTCTCTGAGAGAAATGCAAAAAGTGTTGCAATCGTCCCCAGTCTCCCCTACATTGCTTTGCATCCGTGCCGTAACTCCTGTCTGCTTCTCCAACTGGACCATGCAGACCGTCATCTACGTAATGCACTGACTATACATATAAACCTCATCCAAACTCCACTTCAAATCATCCAAACTATCCTCTAAATACCTGCAGTCATTTTTCAGCAGCAGTGAATTTCTGAATAGGCTGTCTACACAGTTCAGTCATCCTTTGTCTGTCTCAAGCTTGTCTGACACAACAGATATCCACTTGAATGCTTAAATACCAAGTGAGGAGTAAGGTGGCTGGGTTCCAGTTTGACTCCACAGGGTTTATTTGGCAAAGTGGTGACCAGACAATCTCTTACCTAGCCCCATGTGTGAACTCATCACAGCACAGACAAAGCATTTCCTACACAAAATCCAAATGGGTTTTTTTCTACCTGTCTCCAGCAGTGCATTGTATCTTAAAAATAATTTCTGTGATTTCACACATTGATAAAAAACCAGCTTAAAAAAAAACGTCTACAGTCCATGAGGAGTGCCTTGGCCCATGGATTAGTTCTCCATCGCCATGACGGATTTCTGTCGATTAGATTCCAGAGAGGCCCGTATGATGCATGGATGGATTCAGTGTAGATACAAATTGAGAACGAGGGTGCTGTAATTTATCGATACAATGTTAACCTCCTACAAAAGCAGTACATAATATCACCGATGTGATGAGAGCATATAATTTATTACAATGTTTACTAATGCGTGATGATGAGCACTGATAGAAAGATGTTCATCACACCTATTGAGTGCCAAATAACTAGATAGTTATCATATAAGTAAAAGACTGTCGCTTAGGTACCATAATAATGTTAATTTTCTTTTTTTTCCAAATATTTTTATTCACATGAAAAAGTGTAACAGTGCATTACAGCAAATAAGGCATTTTCATTTTTTACATTTTTTTTTAACAAAAGAACCCTTACCCACTTTCCCTCAACCCAGCCCCATCCCAACCCATCCCACCGACCCCTCTCCCGGAGCAATAAGGCAACAGTACATCAATTACATACCTAATGAAAGATACAATAATATACATGCACTTATATACACATACCTGCATACATACACACATTTAAACCTACACATACTAACACATATATCAAGGGCTGCATGTGTGGTGGACAGGGGAGTAAAGATATTGGAATTATAGGCGCATACAGGGAGAATCCCTACAGCGACACTCTATCAAGGGGGAAGACGGTCTACATAACTGATCAGTGGTCTCTAATGAGCATAAAACTTATCTGAAGAACCCCGGAGAGTAAACTTAATTTTCTCCAACTTTAGGAGAGACATAGTATCGCTCAGCCACATTTTAAAAGAGGGTGGTAAAGGAGATTTCCACAAGAGAAAGATTTTCCTACAAGCAATCAAGGAGGTAAAGGCAATGACATTGGTTTGGGTGTTTGTCAAGTTGATTCCATCTGGGGGCCTACCAAAAATAGCTACATGAGGGGATGGAGAGTATTTTTAGACCTACAATTTCAGAAATACATTCGAAGAAAGATTGCCAGAAGGTAGATAATTTAGGGCACAACCAGAACATGTGAGTCAGGTCGCAGGGGGCCTGGGAGCATCTATCACACCTGTCATCCAATCTATCTGGATAAATCCTGGAGAGCTTAGCCTTGCTATAATGTAGTCTATGGAGAACTTTAAACTGTATTAGGCTAAGTCTAGCGCAACTGGAGGATGAGTTGACGGCTCTCAGGGCCTCCCTCCAAAAGTCATCAGAGAGGGTGATCTGTAGTTCCTTTTCCCAATTAGTTCTAATCTTATTAATGGCAGATTCATCCACCGGAGAAAAAAGATCATAAAAATAAGAAACATGGCGCCTAGATAAAGTTCTTGCTTTAAGTACCACTCCACTGGGAGGCAGAGTTTGGGGGAATTGTGGAGAGTGGGTCTTAACAAAATCCCTTAGTTGAAAGAATCTGATAAAATCAGATCCTTTTAAATGAAAGGCAAACGGTAGTTGGTCAAAACTGGCAAACAGGCCATCAATGTATAACTCCCCTATGCAGCGGAGGCCTTCCCTCTCCAAGTAAGAGAATCCGGGGTCAATTGTGGCTGGTAGAAATAGATGGTTATTACAGACAGGAGTTGCTTGAGGAAGAGTGAGCCAACCAAACTGACGTCTAACTTGTGCCCAGATCTTTAGAGTGTTAATTACAACAGGGTTAGATGTGAACTGTGAGGAGGAAAGGGGCAGAGTGCTACACGCGAGGGCTTGAAGTGACATGGATCTACATGAGTTGGCCTCCACAAGACACCAGTCACTCTGGGGCGAAGTGAACCAGAGCATGATCTGATGTGTGTTTGTGGCCCAGTAGTAGCCCATAAAGTTAGGTAAACCAAGCCTACCTAGGGACCTGTCCCTCTGCAGTAATGGTCTACTAGCTCTAGCATGTTTACCAGCCCAAATAAATGAGGAAATAATATTATTAATAGCAGTGAAAAAAGATTTAGGCAAAAAAATAGGTAGGCATTGGAAGATGTATAGGTATCTGGGCAGTATGTTCATTTTTATCATCTAAACTCTTCCTGCTAGAGAGAGTGACAGGTGACCCCACCTTTGTAGGTCAGATTTGACTGTTGCCGTCAGGACAGTAAGATTTTGTTCTCGTAACGCACTAAAAGACTGTGTGATTGCAATGCCTAGATATCTAAACCCTGAGTTGGATATTCTAAAAGGCAACGACAACGGAGGTAACTCTGTAGCCGATTGATTGATAGGGAAACATTCACTTTAATTTGTATCCTGAAAATGAACCAAATATAGTCAAAAGTGAGAGTATGTGTGGATTACTAGCTATAGGACCACGCACATACAGAAGCAGGTCGTCAGCATATAACGAGACCCTATGTTCGATATCCCCCCTCTGAATCCCCTTAATTCCTCTCTCTGCTTTTAGAGCAATTGACAATGGCTCGATAGCAATTGAATTAATTAAAAGAAAAACACCATCTGACTTCTGCAAACTGAGACTGCCCCCGCTGCAAAAGATTCACAGCCACGGAATACCTGGCCGTCTAAAACTCGGAGGTATGAGCCATCATACATAAAGTTTGGCTTTACCGCGGCAAGTAAGAACGGCTGTGATGTACCTAAATGTGTTCTCTGGCTCGAGATCCTCGCCAACGAGTGTCTAAAGCCATCGAAACTTGATCGACATCTCAAACAAAAGCACCCAGCTGAAGCTAATAAATCAATACACTTTTTTAAAAGAAAAGAAGAGCACTTAGTGATGCAATCGGCTACTTTTATGCAGCAAGCCGGCGTCCCTAAGCGGGCCTTGAAGGCATAATTTTTAGCATCATACCACATCGCCCGTGCAAAAAAACCGCACACAATAGGAGAGGATTTAATTCTACCAGCTACCATTGATATTGTTCGGGAAATGCTAGGTGAGGATGCTGCCAGAAAAAGCAACGCAGTACCACTCTCGGATAATTCTGTGAGCCGACGGATTGGTGACATGGCTCAAGACGTGTCTGCTCAGCTTTTGGAGCAAGTGAGAGCTAGCGAATATTTCGCACTGCACCTGGATGAGAGCACGGATGTGGCAAATGTCGCAGAATTGCTTGCATACATCAGATTTATTTCAGAAGATAACTTTGTTGAGGAAATATTATTTTGCAAAGCACTGGAAGGTAGGACCACAGGAAGAGACATTTTCCAAGTTTTAGATGAGTGCATCATGTCAAACGGACTTGACTGGTCTCGTTGTGTGGGTGTGTGCTCAGATGGGGCAGCGGCTATGACAGGCAAAAAAAGCGGAGTGACAGCTTTGATAAAGCAGAAGGCCCCAAATGTAGTGGCAACACACTGCATGCTCCATTGCGAGGCACTTGTTGCTAAACAAATGGATGATGAACTACATCAGATACTACAGGAAGTTATACAAGTAGTGAATTTCATAAAAGCTCGGCCCTTAAAACACAGACTGTTCGCTATTTTGTGTAACGAGATGGGCGCAAAGTTTGAGGGGTTACTGCTTCATTCCAACGTGCGCTGGCTTTCCCGTGGGGTGGTGCTGAATCGTGTTTTTGAACTGTGAAGGGAGATCGGTGAATTCCTCTCTTCTGAAAATCCTCAACTGACAGGCCGTTTTTCAGATGCCTCATGGCTCCGGAAACTTGCATACATGTCGGACATATTCCAGCATCTAAATGTCCTGAATAAGAGCATGCAGGGGCGTGAGACGTACATATTACATGTGCAGGACAAAGTGCAGGCTTTTACAAAGAAAATCGCCCTGTGGTCGACCAAACTCAAGGAGGGAGTGACAGAGATGTTCCCACAGCTTCACCAAGCGCTTCTGTCATCTGGTGCTGATCCAGGCACCATTTCACCACTGATCCAGTCGCACCTAGCACACCTGCAGGGATATTTCAAAGAATATTTCCCTGACCTGGAAGACAACTCAAATCTGGATAATGTTGGGTTTTGAAGCCCAAATGGCGCTGTGATTGTCTTTCAAATGAATCCAGTAAACTTCTAGTTGATCAAGATACTTATTTATTTAAAGTGATGATGACAGCATTTCAAAAATACCCTCAGCCGAGGCCACTTTCACACACCAATTCCACAGTCCGAATCAATAAAGAGCCAGTTAGCTGTCTGTTGGTAAAAGTGAAAGTGGTACAAAAACATCATAAACATTTTGCTATATTCTCTACAGAAGGGTGTCGTCGTCCCTCATTGGTCCATGTTGGCGCGGTTATGCCCCTTGGTGGGCAGTCTTGTTGTGACGAGATGGAGGTAGACCTGAAACTCTTTGAAGAGAACCTACAGTGCTTCACATTCATAACTAATATAGTGCTCATTATACATTTGTGCAGAAATACATGTTGTGTAATAATACATTTTGATTGAGGTGGACGAGTACATGTGATAATCATTAAATGTGACACAATACAATCAGGAGTTTATTTACTTCACAAATTCCCTCCGTACACACCATTTATGGTGTGTATATCATTCAGTAAATATAAAGCACCAATTGGTGCAAGAATACAGCATATGGTATGAAATAATACATTCTTAGTTGTTTGGTTTTTATTTCAATCAAAAACGTACCAGAATTAGACAACAATGACTATAAAATAGAGAATACCTCAATCAAATAACATACCTGAATTTAGAGAACAATGACTTATAAAAATAAGAATAAAAAATACCTTCGGTAATGTGACTTTGTCTTTGATAAAAAATACCTTTAGTAGCAGCTTTGTCTTTAATAAAGAATACCTTTAGTAATAGCTTTGTATTCTAGTATAAAAATCTCTTTTAGCTTCACCTTTTATTCCAGTATAAAAATTCCTTTTAGCTTCATTTTTTATAGAAACACTTTTGGTATAAGACTGTAAATTTCAGTACACTTATAACATCAATAAAAAACAGTAGAAAAACAGTAAATCTCAGTATACCTGGAACATCAGTAAAAGACTGTAAATATAGGTAACTTGCAATGTCTATGTAAGACTGAGGTAGCTGTATTAGACTGTACCTACAGTGTGAGACTAACTACAGTAAAATCAATAGCTGAGGCATGGCAGGAGTGATCATTTAGTGGAATTTATTCACACGAAAGCATCTACCTGCAGGCTTTGTAGTTCCTCCTCTGTGAGATGATCTAAGAGGAACTCGCCTTCTCCGTGCATCAAAAACTGACCTGCTTCAGCTCTCTCTTTGGTCAGGGCGGTGGTGATCAGCTTAGTGGTTAGGGTGCGGATGCATGGGATGCAGCAACATCCACACAAGATTAGTATACCTATCATTATCGGTACGATCAACAGAATGCTCAACACCATCATCTTATACTGACCAAACCAATGTTCCATGGAGCTTGTGAAGTAATTCTCTACCCCACTGTTGGAGGCTAGCTCTTTGCTGAGTGCACTGAGTCCTTCCAAGGCTCTGGTAATGGATCCATCAGGGGCTGTGTTATTTGGGATGAAAGTACAACACATAGATCCAAACAATTTGCAGACACCCCCTTTTTCAGCCATCAACATGTCTAATGCAATTCTGTTCTGATATGACATCAGGCTAGTCATCCCTAATTGCTCATGCACTCCAGTGAAAGCATCTACGGTGTTGTTTACGAATCTCTGCTGGTTGTAATAAAGGTAATTAATCCAAGCTACATTTTTGTTGACAGTCACTCGTGGAGTCCATGTAAATTGAGGAGCTGAAACTTCCACTGGGAATAGAACGTTTAGCTCGACTCAGGAGCTCATTCCCACTAGACAGACCGGAGAGTTCTTCAGCAGAGATTGGCAGGATGTAGAAAGGCATTACCAACTGTACCAATGCACAGGTACCTACCCAGTCTGGCGGTAGGGCTGGATACAAAGTGTTTGTACCACAGTACCACCATACGTCAGCTCTGGCAAATTCCATGACAGACATCTTTGCTCCAAACAACATCCCTCCGTGGGAAACCCTTAGAGTGGAATTACACCATTTCAAATGTCCTACCTGAGTGCCTGCGCCACTGGTCTTGGTGATACACTCATAATCGCCTTCATAGGCCGAAAAATGAGGTGGAATGAAGTCAATTCTGGTCACTGGATACAACAGGGCCAGAGAGGTGCATCCTGCGGGACTGACAAGAGTGTACAAAGCATACATACACTGGAGACCTGCTGGGTCATTACTCAGATTCAATGGAAATGGAATAGTAGCTAAACTAGGTCTAGCAGCGGCGCATGCAACACAGTTTGCTTGACTACTCTGTTCAACGGAGTATCTCACCCAATCCATCCATGCATTTCTGTCCTGATATCCTGTCTCCACTGCCATTGTTTCTTTAAGATTAGTGATGTTCAGATAAGTCACACTCATTTTCTTCCTTGCTAGTCCGGTGTACGTTTTCTGGGTCTTTTTCTCAAGAGGGATTAAGCTTGGCTCTATTACCTTCAACCAAAAGATGAACAGTGGGTCTTTGAGATTCTTTGATATCCCGACCATTACCAAAACATATCTGTACCCTCTTACCACATTTTCTGCTCCCATGTCTGTATAGTCAATACATATCTCTTTGAATGGTGCATCTGGCACTGGAAAACGACCCATAGGACACTTGTATGTTCTTTTATTGTTACATTTACAACAGGTATCACATTCTGTTACAAAGTTTTCAACCATCTCTTTCATAAATGGGTGCCACCATTCTACCTCTATGTCCCTTGTTGTTCTTAGTTTTCCAACATGCGTGGGGCCATGGGCTTGTTTGATCAACAGGTGACATAGTTTAGCTGGTGCCACGAGTCTGCCATCATGAGCTCTCCAGATTCCTTCAGTCTTGGTGGCTCCCTTATGAGCCCATTGATTATGCTCATAGACTCCTGCTTGTGCTTGCATTTCTTTGATGCTCTCCAAAGTGAGTTGCTCTTGATTTTCACTGTTCAAACAAATCATTTGCTGAGTGTAGCCGCCTGCTACTTTAGCTGCCTTGTCTGCTGCATCATTTCCTTTTGCCACTGCTGTATCAGTTTTCTGATGACCTTTGCATTTCATTATAGCAACATGTGATGGCAGCAGTGCCGCTTTCAGTAGGGCTCTTAATGCTTCAGCATGTTTGACAGGATTTTTGGATGAAGTCAGGAAACCTCTTCTCATCCACTGGGGGCCGTCAATATGGACAGCGCCATATGCATAAGCAGAGTCTGTGTATACATTTATTCTCTGGCCTTCTCCGTGTTTCAATGCTTGTGTTAACGCGACTATTTCTGCAAGTTGTGCAGAGGCTGGCTGTGGAATGATGTGTGCTTCCAAAGTTTGTGTGTTTTCTCCACTTTGTTGCACTACAGCATAGGAAGCTACATTTCCTTCATCTCCTTTGTAGCAGCAGCCATCACTGTATAGAATTTTATCTGGATTATTCAATGGTTCGGTTTCCAAATCTGATCTAATTTTAAGATCTTGTTGTGAGACAAATGCACAGTCATGTGGGTCATCGTTTTCTGAATTCAGTCCTGTTACCATGTTGATTGACCCTGCCACATATGTGATGTGGGGCTTAGTTAGTGTTTCTTCTATCTTTACGCTTGTGAGTTTAGAAACGCCACTACACCATGTGTAGTGTTTACTTTGAGAGGGTGGCACATCACCACGTGTGCAGACTTTTGAATTGTCTTTGCTAGAGCAGCCAGGTGTCTTGCACAACCTGTTTGTCCTTGTTCAACATTGTCCAATTTTGAGCTGTGGTACATCAGTATATGTCTTTCTCCCTCTTTTTTCTGAAACAGGACTCCATTTACCATCCCTCCTGTTTCAGAAACATCCAAATGAAAATCATCATTGTAGTCTGGGGAGCATAGATGTGCAGCTTGTCCCAAGGCTTGTTTAGTCTTAGTGAAAGCTTCTTCGCCTTCTGTAGTCCAGATGAGCTCAGCAGTGAGGTTTCTGTTTCCTGCTTCTGAGAGCATGTCTCTGAGTGGTTGAGTCAGATTTCCATAATCTGGTACATGAGTCCTACTGTAACCCGTCAATCCAAGAAATGCCAACATGTGTTGTACTGCGTTTGGTTTTCCATGTGATAGGATTGAGGTCCTTTGTGCATTGGTTAGAGTCAGGCTGTTTGCAGAAATGAGTCTTCCCAAGAAAGTGACTGATCTTCTTGCAACTTGAGTTTTTTCTTTCTTGACTTTGTATCCTGCTTCTGCAAGTAGTGTAAGGAGATTTGCTGTGGCTTCCAGGCAGGATTCAGCACTAGTGCCTGCGAGCAGCATATTATCAACGTACTGTATCAGAGTTACACCTGGTGGCAGTTGTAAGCTGCTTAAGTCTTTTTTCAGAGCTTGATTGAACAGTCCTGGGCTGTCTTTGTAGCCTTGTGGCATTCTGTTGTAGGTGTATTTCTGTCCTTTATATGTGAAAGAAAATATGTCTTGTACTTCAGGGTCCAATGGTAGACAAAAGAAAGCATTAGCCAGATCTATGACTGTGTTCAGGATTCAGATTTTGAAGTGCCACATCTGGGTCTGGAACAGATATATTTTGTGACACCGTAGCAGAGTTGATTTTTCTTAGATCATGAACCATTCTCCAGCCTTTGTTGCCAGTTTTTGGGACTGGTAAAATGGGTGTGTTCCAGATGGAGTTTGAGTGTCTGATTACACCAGCTTCTAGGAGTCCATTGATTGTTGCTCCTATTCCTTCAACCTGCTCTCTTTTTAGGTTATATTGCGGTAACCAACATGATGATTGTTCTGTTTTGAGAGTCACTGAGACCTCATGATGAGGCACAAAACCTACATCATAGTCTCCAGTTGTCCACAAATATGATGGGATATCTTTGAGTGTTTCTTCTGTGTCAGGATGGTTGGTGTGTTCTCTTCCATGGTCTCTTTCCAATTCTTGTTCTTCCAAGATGCCAACATCCATACTGTGGTGAGTGATTTTCCACATCGTCTCATCTTCTGCTCTCCATACGCAGGCAATATGGTTGGGAGCCAGTTGATTGACAAGGCTCTCTTTATCATGGGACCTAGGGACCTTGCTTCAGATCCTACTGCCAATACCAGTGTGATATGTGGCACTGCTTCAGCTGATAATGTATACCATTGCAGTTGTTCTTTAGTGAGAGCACAGAATGCAGCTACACCTTGAGGTCCCACGTAGATGTCCTTGACTTCTATTTGCTCCTTTGTCATGTTTCTTTCTTCCTCCCAGGCTTGTTGACACTCTTCGTCAGGTTGACGCAAGTAGTTATAGGTGCAGTGTAAAGGATCAAGTGGAGGTCCATATGGAGCTAATGTGTTGATCCAAGGCTTCCATTCCATGTAAGTCTTCTGGACTCCTGGAGTGTCTTGACCTTCTGTCAACAGGCGGCTCCAATACGCTGTTGTGGTAGTTTCTTCAATGTCTTGGGTAGGGCTTGATGTCATCACCAAGATCCTTTCATCTGTTTGATACTGTCCATGCAGAGGTATTTGTCCAGGAAACTGTAGAATCAGTCCATCACTGGAACATAGAATTCGTGCTCCAGTTTTAACCAGCAGGTCTCTACCCATCAGGTTTACAGGACACTTTGGGGAGAAGAGGAAAGGGTGTAGCAGGGATTGTTTACCAAGTACAGTGACCAATGGCATGGTATACTTTTGTTCTTCTGTTCTTCCCGAGTATCCAACGGTTCGAAGGGTCTTTGTAGAGAGAGGTGGTGTTTTTCCTTTCAAGGAAGTTATACAGGACGCTGTTGCTCCTGTGTCCACCATCAGTTCCATTTTTTCTCCTTCTATCGTACAGGTGACCATTGGTTCATTCTGAGCTGGAATAGCTTCACCTGCAGTTGGATCCTCTGGGCATCTTCATTGTGAGGAGCCATCCCATTCCTGGGAATATTCCCATGCAGAAAGTGGCATTTGGTGAGTGTTGGGAGGATTTCTTCCTCTTCCTCTACCAAAACTTTGCTGTCCTCTTTCTCCTGCAGGATCTTGCTGTCCTCTTCCTCCTCTTCCATAGGTGGGATATCCTCCTCCTCTACTGTTAGGGAATCCTCCTCTTCCTTGGTAGGAGTTTCCTCCTCCTTGTTGCCCATACTGGTGGCAATCTTTGACCCAGTGAGATGCGCTTCCACAATTAAAGCATCCCTGTGGCGGAGCTCTTTCATAATTTCTGTAGCGGTTGTTACCCCCTCTCCATGCTCCTCTGTTTGGTACTTGCCATGGAGGTCCATTCTGAGGAACTTGTTGCTGTGTATGAGTCTGTATTGTTGTTTCTGGGAATTCTCCAGCATCGTACTGTTCCATTAACATCTGTCTCTTATCTTTCTTATTTCTTGAAGCCTCAGTGTCTTTCTCAGCCATTTGAGCCTTTGCCAATCTTCTGGTGATTGTCAGATGTTCTTCTTCCTTCTGCACTTCTGTTTGCCTGTGTTGCTCGTCATGATGCACAAGGTGCTCTCTCCAAAGTGCATTAGGCATTGTGTCTAGTCCCACCACACTGTTCAGACAGTTTTGGACATGAGTAGATAGGGCCTTTATCACTGCATTTCTCCACAACATGGTAGCTGATGCAGAGGAGTCATGTCTTTCTCCAGTGTTGTCTAACCAGACGCCTTCGCTTCTTTTCAGGAAAGCATGCATTTCTTCATCATTTTCTTTCTTTAGGCCTGTCACTGCTGTTATGCTGCGGGTGGTGGGAAAAGCGTCTCTCATAGCATCCCAGTAATGATTCCTGTGAGGATTGAAGGATTTCTCATCGTCCTCGTTATTGCATCCAGCGGTGAGATCCATGTCTAGCATCCTCTTTTTTCCTTCCAGTCTGCCCATGAGAGTCCTCAAATCTCCCACACACACACGGTCTCCTGCTGTGTATTTCTCAAATTCATTAATCCATTTCTGTCCTCCTGAGGTGAGGGGAGGCAATTTGGCCGCCAAACTCTCCAAATCACGATGACTCCAAGCGTGGTATATCATGGGTCCTCCTGGTGTTGCCATGAGTGGCATCTGTTGTGCTGCTCTTTGCTCTTCCATCTTATTTCTGGTTCTAGTCGAAATTGACTGTTCTTTCATCTTCAGTCGTCCTTCTACAAAGTATGTCTTGAAGTCACTCTTTTCTTCTGGGGAAATCGTGCTGGGACTCCTTTCAGAATTCCTTGAGCTTCTTCCAGCTTGTTCAAATTCTTCTTCATCCTCATCAGTTTTATCTTCTTCATACTCTGGTCCTTCCTCGCTTGTTGCTTCTTCCTCCAGTTTTTCCAGGCTGTCATAGCCCGTTCTTTGGCGTGTACCATCATGTTTGATGATTTCTCCCCTTTTTATTGCATCTTCTTTGCGTCTTTCATCCATTCGTACTGCTTCAGCTACCAGTATTTGCTGTTTGTTTGAAATGGTGTAATCATGGGAAACTGAGTATGAATCTGGGGTGCGTAGTACCTCTTTATGTGGATTTGGAGCAGGGTGAGCAGCAAAATGAGAGGGAGAGTGGGCGTTGAGTAGCTTTTCCTCTAATTTTTCCTCGAGTAGTTGGACATGTTTCATCAGGTGCTCTAGTCGTTTCTCTGTTTCTCCCTCCTCTACTTCCAGACATCCTCCCTTTATGCCCATCATGGGTGCCTGTATTGGAGTGGGATTAACAGGATTGTGACTGGGTGCATATGCTGGAGGGGCAGAGGCTTGTGTCAAATCTGGGTAGAGTTGAGGTGTAGGCTGGATAGGTGTAGTTTCTTCATGTTTGGTGACTTTTTCTTCTTCTTTTGCTTCCCTGATTACACAAATTGTCTCAGGTGCGGTCTGAGGTATGTTCTTGAAGAGTAGGAGATGCATAGCTCTGGATTTTCTGTTTGCAGCTTTCAATGCGGCTTTCTTTGCAGCTCCAAATCTTTGTTTTTCTCCTGTCTTCTCCCATGCTGCCATCTTTTGTTGATATTCGCCATTTTCAAAGTCGTAAACTGCCCTTCTTTGGTCCTCACTTGGACCTGGTTGATCATCAGTTGGAAACAATCCTCTTTCTTGCCATGCGAGTAGTAGCTTTTCTGTCTTTGCGCGAACCTTCTTTCTTTCACTCGGTTTGGTGCAGGCATCCAATCGTTGGTACATTTGTTCTTTGTACCATGCTGTGGACACAACCTTGAATTGCTTTGAGCTTTCAGATGGATCCATCATGTTGAAAATTTGAAATTCCTCAAATGTTGTTCAGTCAGTGAAGATACTCAAAATTCAAATAAATTGAGCGCAAAATGAAAATAAAAATTAGAAATCAAAAAATGTTTAAAGTTCAAAATTAATTGAGTGATAAATAAAATAAAAAATCAAAACAAATTTACATTTTAAATCTAAAATAGAAAATAAAAATTGGAAGTGTAAATCTCCTAAATTTAAATCTGAAATCAGAAATAAAAAGAAAACATGGAAATCAAAACCATAAAATGTAAATCTGAAATATAAGTATAATCAAAGGTAAATCAAAGGCAGGACTTATTCAAACTTTTTCTCTAATGGGCAATTTATGACAATTATTATAATTATAACTCTTAGTAGTTATTTGAATTTTGGGTGTAAATTCAATTTTGTCCACCAGATGGATGCATATATCCACAACAAGAGATTCAAAGTTCAACTTAAGTTTACTCGGTCAAAGGTCAATGGTACAGGAAACCAAAAAACTTTTTACTCCTTGTGGAGAACTTACGGAATTACAAAAACAGGAAATGGACTACAAGTCAAATCAATGAAACTACAAATTTTTCTTGCGGCTTTGTCCCTTTGGAACTCCTAGTGGAGAACTTACTGTATTACAAAAACAGGAAATGGAATCAAATCAATGAAGCTACTTTTGCAGGGAGCACATTCCTTAGTATGAGTATATTCCCTGGAGCTGGAGTTTTGTATTCGTTACTTTTTATCAATACACAAATTCTTCGTTTTAATTCCCACCCCCAAATGTTTTCAGCGTGAGACTCAAGGTTCTGTTTGTTCCGAGGTACTTTCCACAGTCCAACAGCTTCTTGCCGTTTTTACACGCTCGAGTTGCTGGCCTTGTTAAGCACTCGTACCAACTAGTTCCTTCTGGTGAGACTTTTTCAACTTTTAATAACACCAACACCTTCCCGTGATTCCCCTTTATCTATCGATAGTCAAACAGTCAGTTTGCACGGTTAATTCTTCCGCTACAAACGTAAATGTATCACCAAACAAGCGTTAGCTCCACAGTAGCTTCAGGCGGGCGCCCAGAGCTGTATAGTCGTTAGCTCTAAAATAGCTTGACTTTTTATGCCGTTATTGTTGGATTAAATAGGGTTTTTATAGCCCCCGCTAAGAGAAGCTCACTCTTCTCTCACACAGCTGAATTCCGCGAACACACTCACTTCAAAATGCTTTACTTACTTTAATTATGTGTCTATGGTCGTCTACGGAAGATGAATAAATATATAGTGAGACAATGGGGAATTCGTCAACCTCCACCACGCAGTCACATCAAAATATTCACTGTTAAGGCTCTCTCTTTTCAGCCAGAACAGGCCGCTTTGGTCTTTTCCTCCACAGACTCCCACCAGTCGCTCAGACTGCGCTTTCTCCCAAAGACTTGATATTTTAACTTACACTATTAAATTGAGCGCTACTCGAAAACCTTATTTCTTACACCGGTGTCACTTTTAAAACCTTTTCTGTGCACAGTTTCATGTAGTATTTTTCAAAACTCTGTCACCATCACTTTATCATATGCAAACTTAGCATGGATAGTATATTTTATGAGACAGCGTTCAGAGTGTGTTCTTTGATACTTACAAGTACTATTATCCTACAGTAATCTAATTTAATTTAATTTAAAACAGGTTTGCTCACCTTATCGTTTGTCAGGCCTGTTGTAAATATCATTATATCATCATATCATATCAACGCACTCCTCTGGCTTCTCTTCCAGTCGCCCTCGTGTCCAGAACTTTCAGATCATCACGTCGGGGTCACCAGGTTTTGTTGGGTTTTGAAGCCCAAAGGGCGCTGTGATTGTCTTTCAAATGAATCCAGTAAACTTCTAGTTGATCAAGATACTTATTTATTTAAAGTGATGATGACAGCATTTCAAAAATACCCTCAGCCGAGGACACTTTCACACACCAAGTCCACAGTCCGAATCAATAAAGAGCCAGTTAGCTGTCTGTTGGTAAAAGTGAAAGTAGTACAAAAACATCATAAACATTTTGCTATATTCTCTACAGAAGGGTGTCGTCGTCCCTCATTGGTCCATGTTGGCGCGGTTATGCCCCTTGGTGGGCAGTCTTGTTGTGACAAGATGGAGGTAGACCTGAAACTCTTTGAAGAGAACCTACAGTGCTTCACATTCATAACTAATATAGTGCTCATTATACATTTGTGCAGAAATACATGTTGTGTAATAATATATTTTGATTGAGGTGGACGAGTACATGTGATAATCATTAAATGTGACACAATACAATCAGGAGTTTATTTACTTCACAATAAGAAACCCATTTGCCCCAGGAGTAGGTGAGAGTCTGGATCTTATGTCCCAAGAGAGACTCATAGACATGGCGAATGAATGGGAGTTGAATGTGAAATTTGGTGACTATCCTGCACTGGCTGGGAGAGCTCTCAAATCCCTGCTTCCATTTGCCGCCACATACCTCTGCGAGTCTGGCTTTTCTACATTGAAAGTATTGTTGTGGAAGTTTTCTCTGGAGAGATGTATATAAAGTCAAATAAATGGTGATAGAGACATAGAGTCGTCTTTGTGCATTTATTTGAGATCTCAAAGGCACCAGTTCTACAGAATGCAACGTAGTTTGTAGGAGGGCACAGTTTGAATGAAGATACATAGACAATTTATACACACACTTGTTTCCTTGACTTTTTAGTGACTGAGTCATAAACACAGCAGGGGACAGGGGACAAACTGATGATGACCTATAGAACAATAAAACATCAGTCAATAGGTGATTGATCAGCACATCTGTTATTCACTGTAAACAAGCAATAAACCAAAGATGATCTGTTAGATTAGTTCCTTTTGATGTTTGTAAGGTCGTTCCCTCCAATCTGATGAACCCAGTCCTGGGAAACTCAATCCTTTTATCTTTGGGTATATAGACATTTGTTTCTTGGAGCAACATAGTATCCTGACTGTCTCCTTGATAACTGTTATGTAAACACTAAAACAAATGACACACCCAAGATTCTTTCTCAGAGAGTTAATCAGTATGTAAATCTAAAGAGAGGACCATCTGTGTCCTCTTACAATGCCTCCCCCATTACGACAAGAAAAGGCAGTTGACCCTGGCTTGATAAGGGAACTTGTGAAGTTGTGCAAATGCATGAAAAGAGAAATAGGCAGATCATCACTTGTAACATTATTAGAACATTATTTAAACAGTAGACATTTAAATTGCTATTGCACAGAGCACGTTTGCAAGTGGACAATGACATTCAATCTGGCCTAAAACCTAGGATTGATAAACTGTGCAGGAGCCACCAAGCCCACCCCTCCCACTAGTGAGGGAACAGGTATACATAAAGACACACATAGGGAAATGACAAGTACTGTTTATAACTGAAGACACACTGAATGTAATGAATAAATGGCAAAACAAACAAAAAATACTGTACATGTTAACTATTGATATTACTGTTGAATAGTATGTATAATATATATATATATATATATATATATATATATATATTATTAAGACAGAAATCACTTTAAAAAATGCTCAAAATATATGTTTATTGTTCATATTACTGTTGAATATTATACAGACAGAAATCCCTTAAAAAATATGTACTGTTGATATTACTTTTTTATATTTTGTTAAGAATATTTGTAACAGAAGACACAATGAATGTAATGAATGAAAAACAATATCTGATTATTAATTATTAATACAAAAATATATTAAGAATATTTAAGCTGTATGTTTAATTTCTTACATTTGCCATCATAATGTACACATCATTACAAAAAAATTGCAACAGGGGGGTCCATGCTAGAGGATAATGCTATATGGGGGTCCTTGGCATGGCAAAGTTTGGGAACCCCTGGTCTAGATTAATGATAGCCTCCTCAAGCTCTCTTTGGCGTGCTCTACGAGTTTTATTAACATGAGACGTATGCGAGATGATCTTACCCCTAAGAAAAGCTTTAAGGGTTTCCCAGAGTATGGTCTCTTCATTTTGGTTGGTCTCACAGAAGAATGCAATTGATTCCAAAATACACTCACAAAAGCCTGCATCAGATAGTAAAAGAGGGTCGAGACACCAGAATCTAAATTCCTTAGGCTTATGATCAAAGTGAAGGTCCAAGATTACAGATGAATGATCTGATACAGTTATCGGTGAGTAATGAACTGAGACAATCGACGAAATAAATGTTTTATCGACAATGAAATAATCTATGCGCGAGTATTAACGATGTGCATGGGAAAAGAAAGAGTATTGCCTAACCGAGGGGTGTAAAAATCTCCACGGGTTGACGTAGCCATAGTGATCCATAAAAGCAGAGATAGTCTGTGCCGTTTTAGAGGGCGCAACGGATCTGGAACTAGATCTGTCTAGTGTTGGGTCTATAACACAATTCATATCTCCTCCCAATATTAATAGATGGGAATTCAAATCTGGAATGGTGGAGAATAGCGATTTCACAAAATGATGATCATCCCAATTGGGAGCATACACAGATACTAAAATGACCGGCTTCTGATAGAGTGTGCCATAAATTATGACATAACGTCCATTTGGATCTAAAATTGTATCAGTAGGGGTGAAATTTATATTTTTCCTAATTAAAATGGCTGTGCCCCTTGTCTTTAGGTTGAATTGCGAATGAAACATTTGTCCAATCCACGGCCTATTCAGCTTTCGCTGATCAGAGTTACAAAGATGTGTCTCCTGTATAAACATTATATCTGCATTCAAGTTTTTAAGATGTGTCATAATCTTTGTGCATTTCACCAGAGCATTCAACCCACCAGTATTCAGAGATAGTATCCTGACCCCCTGTCCACCACCAGTCCCTGTACCAGTTACATTAGCCATGACACTACATATAGCATTGAAAGTGACAGGTCAGCCCTAGAACATCCACAACTAAAAATGGAGAGAACAGTGTACATAAAAATGACAAAACAGAATGCAAATGAAATAGCTGCCTCCAACAAATGGAAACCCATAGCCCCATCAAGATCAATGTCCCACCCTTTCCCGCCCTCTCCCTCCCATCCCCTACTCCCCCTCTCTCTCACTTCCTCCCATATCCCAGCCCCCCTCCCTCACCACCCCCCAGCTCCATCCAAAAACGTGCCTGCCAATAACATTGGCTGAATCATCTCTCCTTCTTCAAAGCGTCTCAGTACCCACATCATGCTAATACAACCTCCTTAATAAGTGTGGATAATTGTGAACAGCATGTGTTAATAAGAACATTGCAAAGGTGCACACTACGTGCTGTTTAACGTTAGTTATACGCCCGTTGCAACGTGCATAGAAACAATTATGAACAGCATATGTTAACCTGGTAATATAAAAATATAATTGTACAAAAAATAAATGTAAACAACATGTCTCCTTATGCGCTGTCTTGACTAGGTAACGTTAGATTTATTAAATTAAATTTATGTCCCAACATAACGGTTGTAACGTACCCAGTCCACCATCAATGCAGCGCTAGCGCGGTTTAGCTTAGCCTAGCCCAGCCACCACTAGCCTATCACAACATCAGTGGTTAGCTAGCCGGCTCACGTTCATGGCTAGCTGCAAAGGCTACAGCTTCCAGGGGCGAGGGAAACCTTTTCTTCGTCCCGTTTCCCAGTGTAATCTGGAGGCGAGCAGGGAACAGAAGAGCCGGTCTGAGGCCTAGGATGTACAGCTTTGACATGATGTCCCGGTACTTAGCCCGCTGTTCGAGGACCTCCTGTGTGAAGTCTTAGTAGATCTGCACTGGTGTCCCGCGGTAGCGGAGATCCCCTCGTCTCTTGCGGGCCTCCCGGACAATCAAATCATTGACCTGGTAGCGATGCATTATCGATGCATTATCACAGGTCGCGGCCTCACCCCGGCTGCAGCTTAGCGGTTAGCGCTCTGTGTGCACGGTGCAGCTCGGGATGGGATTGGCGAGTCTCAGCTCGACCAAAAGTTCTGAAAAGAAAGTTGTAGGCCGGGGTTCCTCAATAGACTCAGTAAGTCCAATGATTCTGATATTATTTCTGCGGCTCCGATCTTCCAGATCTGCGGTCTTCGCAGCTAGTTTGGCATTGCTATCCGCTAGCAATGCACACTTCTCCTTGAGTGAATTTAATCGCTGGTCTTGCAGGTTGGCATTGGACTCAAGAGAGTCAATTCGTTCATAATGGTGTGAAAAGTTGAAGAACTCGGAGCTTGAATGTTGAATCAAAACAGCAATCTTCTAGTTCAATCGATATATTTATTAACGTGATAAGTCAAACATACTCTCAGCTGAGGACACAATTCGCATCGCCGTTTCCACAGACTGCATGGCTCAAAGACCCCCATCTTGCTGTCTCACGGCTCCGCTCAAGTGTGTAGAGAGTTGTAAAACATCGCATCTGATACATGGAGGAGGCGTTGACCTTCTCCTCATTGGTCCCCGTTGGCGCCATCACGCTCCTCCGTCAGCAGTCAGGAAGTGATGGTTTGTTGACCTGTTCTCTTAAAGGGGAAGTGTTCCTATTGTGTTTACAGTCAATATTATTCTTGTACATACAGTATTGTGCTTGTAATACATACAGTGCAGAAAATGCATAATAGTGCAGAAATACATATTGATTGAGGTAGACAAATACATATGATAGTCTTTCCAGTGTGGATTAATACAATCAGGAGTAATTTACTTCACATTCACTATGTTTCGCTACCGTGGTCTGCGTTATGTTCAGTTTCACCTCCAGTACCGCAAAGGTAGCTTTAAAATCAGCTGAAATGCTAGCTCTGTGCTCTTCAAGCAGGCTAATTATGCTAGCCATGTCCGGGCCAGCAACTGTACTCGCAGCTGAGACAGCAGTTTCGGCCTTTTTTGCCTTATTCGTTGCAGTTTTCGATGCAGTTTTCGACATCACATCGGCCTGTACTAATTTAGAGTCCAAATTATGTTCACAAATACTGTTTTAGCTCAACATCGGTGGTTATAAATGAAATGTTCATAAAGTAGAGTCGTGGGAGTACGAGACAACGCTGCCCTCACATGTTCGCCCAACCGGAAGTCTCTAATGTTAATTTTCTGTACACTGAATATACAACAAGACAGTTTCTTTGCAGTAGTCCATCCACTGTCCACACCACGTTATCGCCATTATTGTATTCGCCCCGAGCAGTGGAAAATAAATCAATAACACAAAAATGGTAGTTATAAACACACTCATTGCATTATGTTTTGAACCCACCTGATGCAACTCAGCATCCCTCACTGTTGGATCAGGGCTTGAGCTGGTTTAGGAGTGCTCGAGCAAAGACAAGTGGAAAAAAGGCAGGAATGGTTGCCTGGAGCTCTGCGTCTAGCTATAATAATAATACTAATAATACTACTACTACTACTACTAATAATAATAATAATAATAATAATAATAATAATAATAATAATAATAACAACAATAATATTACAAATGTAATTATTATTATCATATTATCAGCAGTGATATCACTGCTGATAATATGATAATAATAATTACAATTGTACATTACATTTGTTAATGAGGGATCCCTCTCCCAGGACGGACAGACGTGCAATAGATGTCGTGTGTACAGGATAAACATAGTGCAAATACAACATTTGACAGAAATTATGTTGTGTTGAAAAAAGAGAAAGTAGTCCAGGAACATTTCAAAAAGGCTTCCCACTGTCCAGCAGGACCAGGGCAGCAGGCGCAGCCACGATTCCTGATCCAGACGTAAACTTTATCAGTGGCAACCTGCCACATGAAAGACACAGAAACTCCAGGGATGATGCCCCGGATGATGAGTTAGTAACAGACATTTACATAAATGCATACAGATAGAGAGGGAGAAGAAGAGAGAGGGAGCGGAGGAGAGAGGAAGAGAAGGAGGAGTGCATGGAGGTGTCCCCCGGCAGTCTAAGCCTATAGCAGCATAACTAGGGGCTGATCCAAGGCAAACCTGAGCCAGCCCTAACTATAAGCTTTATCAAAAAAGAAAGTCTTTAGCCTGCTCTTAAATGTGGAGAGGGTGTCTGCCTCCTGAACACAAACTGGAAGCTGGTTCCACTGGCGCGGAGCTTGATAGCTGAAGGCTCTGGCTCCCATTGTGCTCTTAGAGACCCAATCAGACATTAATCAATGTTTAAATAACTTTTTTTCTATGACGACCACATCTATTATGTTATGGGGGCCTTCATAGTGAATTATAATCAATTACACACTACACTAATCATTTGTTCCTAGGGTCTTATGCTCCCCAGTTATAGGTATGTGCTCTTTAAGGGTCTTATTTCCGCAGGGATAATACATTCCTAGAGATGTCCTCCTCCTCAGCAGTGATGTTTAACCAACCGGCAATTAAATGGCTCCAAAACAGAGGATATTTTAGTTGGCACACCACACCAGGTCCAGTCTTCCCCCATAACCCACATCACCTTTTCTGGCCAAGACATCATCCTATCACCATCAGTTACCAACCTGGGTGTAAGATTTGACCCTCATCTGACCTTTGACACCCACATCAAACATTTTTGCAAGACCTCCTTCTACCACCTCAGGAGCATTGCAAAACTCCGCCCCACACTCTCCCTGTCAGATGCTGAACAACTCGTCCACGCCTTTGCCTCCTTAAGGTTGGACTACTGCAACGCTCTCCTCATCGGGACTCCAAGCGGGAGCCTTCATAAGCTCAAATATATCCAGAACAGCGCCGCTAGGATCCTGATGAGGGTGCAAAAATATAATCACATCACACCCATTCTCCACTCGCTCCACTGGCTTCCTGTCTCATTCAGAATCAAATACAAAATCTCCCTACTCACCCATCAGTGCATACATGGAAATGCCCTCTCACCACAAACCTCCACACGCAACCTCCGCTCCTCTAATAAAACCTTGCTCCACCCCTCCAGGACCAAGCTTCGCACCATGGGGGATCGGGCCTTCTGTTCAGCCACTCCTCACCTGTGGAATTCCCACGGACTCCTTCAAGAAGGACCATACCTGTCAACATTGGAATTTCAAAATAAGGGAAAAAAATTTCAACATATTTATCGCCCATATTTTAACAGCTCTCAGCCACCCAGCCCCTAACCATGTAATGTAAATGTAAACACATAAGGGACGGGTATATACATTCAGGAAATACATGTTTATTTAAAGTATGTATTACTTGTACAGACATGTTTATAAAATGTATGTATTTTATTTATTAGTTATTATCATCAATTTATTTTGATTTGATTTGAGTTGTGTGGCTTTTGTTTTCCCGACGAGGACTTCCTTGCGATAGCAGAGTCGGGAAACATGTCCGCTACACTGCGACTGAAATCATCGCAGAAGCTGAAGGCTACATTATTTTTGATGCAAAGCATCGACATCTTTCCCTCAGCTTTGGTCACTTGGTCTGCCTCTGACACAGTTCTTGTCACACATGAAGTCATTGACAGTGAATGTTTTTGTGCCTCTTGGCGTGCTTGTGCTTTGACGCTTTTTCATGCTGGCGAACATCGCTTATTCCGCCGTGTGCAAAGCTAAAATCTGAATGGCACACTTTACAAAAAGCATGAGTTTGCCCGACTCTGCTTTTTATTAAATAAGGGAAGGTCTCCTCCCATTTGGTACTTGCAAAAAGTTTTAACTTGTTTGGCAGGTACAACTGCGTCTCCATCTATCTCCCGTTCACTGTGACTCATCCATATGTTCTCGTCTTCTTCTTTGTTATTGTTCCTGTTTTCTTCTTCTGTGTGTTTACTGGCGGATAACGTTTTTCAGCTCATGTTAAACATAATACTGCCACCTGCTCTACTGGAGGCCACTTTACCACTGTACACTTTTTTAAATTAGGCCTTCTTTTTTTTTTGAAAGGTTAAAAATATGGGATAATTACGGGAAAATATTTAAACGGGAGGAAAACGGGATAGAAGTAAAAATACGGGATGGGGTTGACAGGTATGAGAAGAGCCTTTTCTTAACCTTGTGTTTTTGTTGTTGTTTTCTACTCTGTAGCACCTTGGGATGGCTTTTAGCCATGAAAGGCGCTTTACAAATAAAACATATTATTATTATTATTATTATTATTATTATTATTATTATTATTATTATTATTATTATTATTATTATTAGTATTTTTTGTATTATTAGTATTATTAGTATTATTAGTATTAGTATTATTAGTATTAGTATAGATATGATTTTTTAATTACTGTCATCATAATAACATAGATATAGATATACACCAGGTAAGTACAGACACAGCCACCTAGAATGTCCCCTCCCCTATGTTGGCATCAGTGACAGACCCCTGCTGTGCATTGTCAGGTACTTGACTGAAACTTTACAAACTTTCCCTAACTCACACAATGACGGGATTTTTAATGGAGCCTGGTGATATTCTCACTGGTGACAAACATAATAAAATTGAGTCCACTGTTTACTGTATTATTAGTTGAATTTGACATGTTTACCGTCAATTAAATGTTGTATTTTTAATAAATGTAGTGTAATGATGAAACATGTTCAAATGGACAGTGTGAAAACTATTTCAGATTGTAAAGTACAGTGGTGTTCAAATAAAGTATAGGTTTCAGTTTGTAAGTCGCTCTCATCTCACATTGCCGGATGCTTTTTGTTAACATCACAGCGCCTGTGCAAATAGCATGAAGTAATAATCAGTAACCAGAGTTCTACTCTACATTTGTACATTACCTCACATTACAGTTAATTTAGCTGAAGCTTTTGTCCAAAGCGATTTACAATAAGTGCAAACAATCATGAGGATATAACTCCAAACAGCAAGAATCTTGTAAGTACATTATCTTCAAATAGTTACAATCCTTTATGTGCAGAACAATAGCTTCAATTAAGCCAAACAAAAGGGCAACATACAGAAACAATAGAATATGAATTCAACTATTAGCTACAAATAAGCCAAACCAATATAAGTGCTACAATACAAAGAACTACAAAGAACAGAATTTTGTTTTCTTTTTTGTCTTCATTGGCCGAGGTGCAGTTGAAACAGGTGAGTTTTCAGTCTGCGACGGAACGTGTGAAGACTGTCTGCTGACCTGACATCAATGGGGAGGTCGTTCCACCATTTTGGAGCCAGGATAGCAAACAGGGGAGGGGAATCTGAGTGTGGGGGAAGTTGGGTAGGTTATGGGGGCCTTCATAGTGTAGTCAGGCTGCTGCATTCTGGATGAGCTGTAGACGCATGTAGGCAGTCCACCGAGGAGGGAGTTGCAGTAGTCAAGGTGTGAGATGACAAGAACATGCATCGCCTTCTGAGTCAATAGGGGACTTATCCTCCTGATGTTGTATAGATTGTGTCTGCAGGAGCAGGTTGTTGCAGCGATGTTGGCACTGAAGGACAGTTGGTCGTCCAGTGTCACACCCAGACTCCTTGCAGTCCGAGTCGTGGTGCCGACTCAGAGGTGCCGATGTTGATAGTAAGGTCTTGGATGGGAGAGCCCTTTCCCGGAAGGAAAAGGAGCTTGCTCTTGTCAAGGTTGAGTTTCAAGTGATGTGCCATCCACCGAGAGATATCAGCCAGACAAGTAGCGATCCGTGCCTCCACCTGGGTTTCAGATCTGGGAAAAGACAGAATCAGTTGAATGTCGAATAATAATAATAATAATAATAATAATAATAATAATAATAATAATAATAATAATAATAATAAGCTTTATTTGTATAGCACCTTTCATACAAGAATTACAGCCCAAAGTGCTTCACAGCAAAAACATAACAATTAGTACAAGGACAGAATAAGAGCATTTACAGTACAATAAGTACTGTGTAGATGTAGATGAGTCATAGTACATAGTTTATAAGAGAGTTGGCAGTGTAACTTGGTGCGGTTCCATTTAGGGCTTTGTATACAAGAAGGAGGACCTTAAAATCAATTCTAAAAGTTACTGGAAGCCAGTGTAGAGCGGCTAACACTGGATTGATGTGGTCTCTCCTCTTGGTTCTAGTCAGCAGCCTCGCTGCAGCGTTTTGGATGAGCTGAAGTCTCTCCGTTGTTGTTTTTGGAAGGACGGTAAAGAGTGCATTACAGTAATCGAATCGGCTTGAGATAAAAGCATGGATTAGTTTTTCAGCATCCTTTTGATTTATAAATTGTCTGATTTTAGCTATATTTCTAAGGTGGAAGAATTATGTTTTTGTCACCTTGTTTATGTGGGATTTAAAGCTTAGATCTGAGTCTATGATAACACCAAGACTTGTAACTTCAGGTTTAATCAAAGGAGTAAGTTTCCCCATGTTATTCAGCATCATCTCTCTTTTTGTTACAGGACCTACTAGTAGGATTTCAGTTTTGTTCTCATTTAATTTTAAGAAATTATTGCTCATCCATTTATTTATTGTTGACAGACAGGTGGTGATGGAGTTAATAGCTGTAGTATCATTTGGTTCAGCAGAGATGTACAGTTGTGTGTCATCCACGTAGCTATGGAAGCACACATTGTGTTCTCTAATGATGTCCCCCAGTGGTAGCGGGGGTGGTTATGGCTGCTCGGGGAGAGATGTGAGTGCGTTAGCTGGAGATCAGACAGCTGGACACAATCAGGTAATCAGTCACATAATATAAGGTGGTGCTCACCTGCTTCTGTTCTCTTGCAGTATGCTGAGTCCATATGGCTGTTGAGGAGCCAGAACCGGCAGAGAGAGTGTTCAGGTGTGAACACTTTGGAGAAAATGTGTTTGAATGGTGTTTTTGTTTTGCCTGAAAAGGCCATCCTGGCACCCCATTAAACTGTTTTATTTACCGAACATCTCCACACACATATTAGTCAAAGGCTGAAAAAACAGTCCAGCTGCCATTTCACTCACACATCACTAGACAAGTCTAGACAAGCCTCCCATCCATCCATCCATCCTGTGGGCCCACCACTCATGGGAAAAACCGCTGGGGTCGGGTGCGCTGTCACACGGGTGGCAGTGATGGTCAGGGACCTCGACGGACCAGAGCCGGGCAGCAGAGGCTGGCTCTGGGGACGTGGAACGTCACCTCTCTGTGGGGGAAGGAGCCGGAACTAGTGCGGGAGGTGGATCGCTACCAGTTGGATCTGGTGGGGCTTACCTCCACGCACAGTCTTGGCTCTGGAACCGTACTCCTGGATAGGGGTTGGACTCTATTCTTCTCCGGAGTTGCCCAAGGTGTGAGGCATCGGGCCGGGGTGGGGATACTCACTAGCCCCCGGCTGAGCGCCGCTACGTTGGAGTTTACCCTGGTGGACGAGAGGGTCGCCTCTCTACGCCTTCAGGTTATGGGGGGGGAAACTCTGACTGTTGTTTGTGCCTATGCCCCAAACCGCAGTTCGGAGTATTCGGCCTTCTTAGAGACCCTGAATGGAGCCCTGCAAGGGGGCTCCAGTAGGAGACTCCGTACTCATTCTGGGAGACTTCAACGCATGTGGAAAACGATGGAGAAACCTGCAGAGGCGTGATTGGGAGGAAGGGCCTCCCTTATCTAAACCCGAACGGTCGTTTGTTGTTGGACTTCTGTGCTAGTCATGGAATGGCCATAACAAACACCATGTTCGAACATAAGGATGCTCATAAGTGCACGTGGTACCAGAGCACCCTAGGCCAAAGGTCAATGATCGATTTTGTAATTGTATCATCTGATCTGAGGCCACATGTTTTGGACACTCGGGTGAAGAGAGGGGCGGAGCTGTCGACTGATCACCATCTGGTGGTGAGTTAGATCAAGGGGTGGGGGAAGACTCTGGACAGACCTGGTAAGCCCAAACGGGTAGTGCGGGTGAACTGGGAACGTCTGGAGGAAGCCCCTGTCCTGGGGATCTTTAACTCACACCTCCAGCGGAGCTTTTCAGACATCCTTGTGGAGGTTGGGGGCATTGAACCTGAGTGGGCGATGTTCAAAACCTCTATTGCTGAAGCTGCGGTGAGGAGCTGTGGTCTCAAGGTCTTAGGTGCCTCAAGGGGCGGTCACCCTCGAACACCGTGGTTGACCCCGGTGGTCAGGGAAGCCGTCCGACTGAAGAAGGAGTCCTTCCGGGTTATGTTATCCGGGAGGACTCCGGAAACAGTTACAGGGTATCGAAGGACTAGAAGGGCGGCAGCTTCTGCCGTGTCAGAGGCAAAGCAGCGGTTGTGGGAGAAGTTCGGAGAAGCTATGGAGAAGGACTTTCGGTCGGCACCAAGGTGCTTCTGGAAAACCATCCGGTACCTCAGGAGGGGGAAGTGAGGAACCATCCAAGCTGTGTACAGCAAGGGTGGGACCCTGCTGACTTCGACTGAGAAGGTTATCGGCCGGTGGAAGGAGCACTTTGAGTAACTCCTGAATCCGACTAACATGCCTTCTATGGTAGAGGCAGAGCTGGAAGCTGATGGGGGATCATCGTCAATTTCCCTGATGGAAGTCACTGAGGTAGTCAAACAACTCCACAGTGGCAAAGCCGCAGGGGTTGATGAGATCCGTCCAGAAATGCTGAAGGCTTTGGGTGTTGAAGGGCTGTCTTGGTTGACACGCCTCGTCAACATTGCGTGGAAGTCTGGGACAGTGCCTAGGGGTTGGCAGACCGGGGTGGTGGTTTCCCTATTTAAAAAGGGGGACCAGAGAGTGTGTGCCAACTACAGGGGTATCACACTTCTCAGCCTCGCTGGTAAAGTCTACTCCAAGGTACTGGAAAGGAGGGTTCGGCCAGTAGTCGAACCTCTGATTGAAGAGGAACAATGCGGATTCCGTCCTGGTCGTGGAACAACAGACCAACTCTTTACTCTCGCAAGGATCCTGGAGGGGGCCTGGGAGTACGCCCATCCGGTTTTGTGGATCTGGAGAAGGCGTATGACCGGGTCCCCCGGGTGATACTGTGGGAGGTGCTGCGGGTGTATGGGGTGAGGGAGTTGTGTCCGGATACTCGGCAGTAAGTCGGACTCGTTCCCAGTGAATGTTGGCCTTCGCCAGGGCTGCGCTTTATCACCAATCCTGTTCGTGATTTTCATGGATAGGATATCGAGGCGTAGTCGTGGAGGAGAGGGGTTGCAGTTCGGTGACCTGACGATCTCATCGCTGCTCTTTGCAGATGATGTGGTCCTTATGGCATCATCGGTCTGTGACCTTCAACAGTCACTGGATCGGTTCGCAGCCGAGTGTGCAGCGGTTGGGATGAGGATCAGCACCTCCAAATCTGAGGCCATGGCTCTCAGCAGGAAACCGGTGGATTGCCTACTCCGGGTAGGGAATGAGCCATTACCCCAAGTGAAGGAGTTCAAGTACCTCGGGGTCTTGTTCGCGAGTGAGGGGACAATGGAGCGAGAGATTGGCCGGAGAATCGGAGCAGCGGGGGCGGTATTACAGTCACTTTACCGCACCGTTGTGACGAAAAGAGAGCTGAGCCAGAAGGCAAAGCTCTCAATATACCGGTCGATCTTCGTTCCTACCCTCACCTATGGTCATGAAGGCTGGGTCATGACCAAAAGAACGAGATCACGGGTACAAGCGGCCGAAATGGGTTTTCTCAGACGGGTGGCTGGCGTCTCCCTTAGAGATAGGGTGAGAAGCTCAGCCATCCGTGAGAGACTCGGAGTAGAGCCGCTGCTCCTTTACGTTGAAAGGAGCCAGTTGAGGTGGTTCGGGCATCTAGTAAGGATGCCACTTGGGCGCCTCCCTAGGGAGGTGTTCCAGGCACGTCCAGCTGGGAGGAGACCCCGGGGAAGACCCAGGACTCGGTGGAGAGATTATATCTCCTCACTGGCCTGGGAACGCCTCAGGATCCCCCAGTCGGAGCTGGAGGATGGGGCCTGGAGAAGGGAAGATTGGGGTTCCTTGCTGGAGCTGCTGCCCCCGCGACCCGATCCCGGATAAGCGGTAGACGATAGATGGATGGATGGATCACTAGACAAGGAAACAATGGATTAATTAATCAAAACAGTGTATGATCTAGACCAGGGGTGGGGAACCTCAGGCCTCCGGGCCGTATACGTCCCGCGAGACCATTTGATCCGGCTCTCGAGGTAATTCATAAACACACGCAAAACAAAGACTAGAATAGAACTAGAATAAATATCTAGAGAGCAATAGACGGGAAATTGACTGTTTTTCCTATAAAAACATGGAAAGGTAGATCAGTAGACCACCACACCAAGAACAGACTATTCCACCACTGCTGTGCAATTATCACTGCCATTTACAATACTCACTTTTTTATCATTTGTGCAATTATCATTGCCATGTGCAATATTCACTTTATTTTCTATCACCAAGTACCACTTGGTACTCAAATTTGATTTGATTTGATTTGATTTATATTATTTTTTATTCTATTTAATTATTGTGTACTGCCTTTTTACTTCATATGTTCTTTTGCTGTGACAAGATACATTTCCCTGTTGTGGGACTAATACAGGATTGTTTTCTGATAAAACAGAAAGATACAAGGATAAAAAAGTTGCTTTTTTGCACAAAAAAGTTCAATGTATGGGCTGTGTCTAAAATTCTTTTTGCAGAGATTATGAGTTCAATAATTAGTTATATTATGATATAAAGAAGTTATGATATAAAAAAGGTTCCCCACCCCTGATCTAGACTATGGCAATATTTTGTGTTCACTGAAAAGCACCCAAACAGTTGGTACACCAGTTATAACTGATACATAACAATGCCACCCTAAGAAAATCACACAGCCCAGTTGAATGCAGGTTTCAAAATAAGGCTCACTAAGTAACAACAACTTGAAAACTTGACTACTGTACCTCCTGAGCCTTAGACGCCCCATTTGCTTTTCATTATGGTTATGTGTTTTCGTCTGTGCTTATGTGCTCTTGTGTGTGTGTTTTGTTTATGCTATCAACCTGCTGGGGCTTGCAGATGGAATTTAGCCTGTCTGGCTAAATCTGTTCACAATTTGCATTGTCCTTTCTTAAATATAATGAACATGAACATAAACAAAACAAAACCGAACTAAAATAATCTGTTATAGCAGAGAGAATTTTGTTTCGTTTTTCTTTTCTATTATTTTTCTGCTCTACAGTCCAATCCAGCAGGTGGCCGTAATGCACTGCCAACCGCAAATTAAACCCAAAGAAGAAGACAAGGCACAATAAGTGAGAGAAGAAGAAGACGGGATCCATAGACGTTACTTTGTTGTGCTTCCTGTCTGAGTAAGGTCTTCGCTAGTTGTCAGTAAACTCCAGAAGGAAACATGGATGTGTTCCAAACGTCATACTGCACTGTGTTGGATAAAAATAACCGGTCTAAATTTATTTTTTACACACGCACGAACAACGGAATATGTAATATTTGGTGAGTCGAAGTTTGTGTTAAAAATGAACGCAAATGTGACCTCATTAGTGTTTCAGAACGGAGAGAATGCTAACACATCGAACAGTCTAATATTCGGCTGCCTATCAGGGAAATTATGTTTGTGTTAGAACATAAAACAAAATAGAATTGTTGGTAAACTCTAAACCGTGGACATTTCACACAATGTTAAAAGTTAGGGTCGTTTATAGAGCTCAAACCGGTCAACACGGTAATAACTAACGGAATACAACGTGAGGCTCGAAGATTCTTAGTATGTAGACATAATCCTCCAAAATCGATCATGTAATCTTTAATTGTACTCTCAAAGTAATGTCAATTTACCTGTAAATTAGGAAACATGTTTCACAAAACTGAAACTGCATTCATATACAATTCTCTCCTTTAAAAGAGTGCATCAAGTTTGGTAGGTCTTCCTGTAGGTACAAGGGTGTACACCATTATGAACAAATGCAATACAGGGCAATGAATCAAGTCCGATATGATATCCAAGAGATGATCCTTTTCCAAAGGCCTGTTGTTCACTTTTAGACATTGTCAGTAAGGTGTTTATTCACACATTTATTATGAGACTGTAATGAATTGTTTGTACATTTATATCAGTTGTCTTCCCTTTGTAAGGACGTTGTTAGTGTGATGTAATGCAACTGTTTTCATCATCACATTCTTGTTAATCCTATGGAGTTTGACAGATGCTGCTAATGTTTGGAGCTCAGAGTACACCAAGGACACATTGCACCAGTTTGTGAGTTTCACCTGCAGACCGCTGGGATTTTTACACTCAGTGCATCAGTTTCCCCTTTATGGTAATTGGTTAACTATACTTGTTTGTTTAGGGACAAACTTTTGCCTTGAAATCTACTGAGGACTATATCCTAAAACTCAGGTGAGATATAATATGTTGTCCTTTAAAACCACTTTGTATAATATGAATTATTTCTAGCAAGACGCGGAAATTCAGTGGTGCCAGTAAAGCTGCACAGCCTGTGTGTGTGTGTGTGTGTGTGTGTGTGTCATAATTCAGGCTAAATATTATTCTGTCTGTCCCTCAGGTCGGCCTGTGGTAGTGGAGATGTGTCTGTTGTGGTGCAGGACTCCAGTGCAGAGCTCCATGTGAGCTCCAGTCCAGTCCAGGTTACCTTATCCAGGCTGGAAGGCCACCAGGCTGCAAAGGAACTGAAGGAGCTGCTGTTTAGGATGGCTGACAGCCTTACTCAGGCTGACAGTAAATGTACTTTTATTTTTGTGACTCATTGCATTTGTTTTACATAGATTACGAGGTTTGATCTTATAATAATTAAATATTTAGTCCCATTGGAGTAGGAGTTAAACTCATTGTGACTTTGGATTCAATGCTGACTGTGTTTTTTAATTTCCCCCAGGTGGATCCCCCTCTGTCAGTCACCAAAATCACCAAAGGCGGCCCGCAGGTATGTTTCTAAAGCTGTATACCAAAGGGTGTAATTTTCACTGGGGATGGGGTGTCGTTTTGTTTTCTGCATGCGAATAAATGTTTCTTTTTATGAAACACATTGCAATAGGATGTTTGGAACACATGCATGTTTCCTTCTCACTGCCAACTAATGAAGACAGAAAGCACAACAAAGTCCCAATGTACAGACTCACAGACTTTGAGGGCTTAGGGCTGTCACACTGGCAAGCCTTAGCCAGCCCTATAAGCTTTTATCGACTTTTTGGGACAACCTGATAATAATTTGTATTTTGTACGGTGTCCTTGGGTGTCTTGAAAGGCACCTCCAAATAAAATGTATTATTATTATTATTATTATTATTATTATTATTATTATTATTATTATTATTATTATTATTATAATGAGTTGCAGTAATCCAGCCTTGAAGTAACAAATACATGGACTAGTTTTTCTGCATCATTTTGAGACAGGATGTGTCTTATGTTTGCAATGTTACGTAGATGAAAGAAGGCAGTCCTTGAGATTTGTTTTATGTGGGAGTTAAAAGACAGATCCTGATCAAAGATAACGCCGAGATTCCATACGGTGGTGCTGGAGGCCAAATTAATGCCATCAAAGACGTTCTATGTTATTAGAACATCAAACATCAAAAAGTTGCTAGACATCCACGTTTTTATGTCCTTAAGGCATGCTTGAAGTTTAGCTAATTGATTGGTTTCATCTCAGAATCAGAATCAGAAATCCTTTATTAGTCCCACGATGGGGAAATTTACCTTGTTTACAGCAGAACAATTAAGTAAAGTGACGAGTACACAATAATTAAATAGAATAAAATAGAGTAAAAGTAATATAAGTACAAAGTTGCTGATAAAGAGTTGTAAAAGTAAATATTGAACATTGCAGTGATAATTTCACAACAGTGGTGGAATAGTGTGTTCTTGGTGTGGTGGTCTACCAGGGGCCGTGGTGATTGTACAGTCTGATCGCTGCAGGGAGAAAGGACCTACAGTATCTCTCCGTGAGACACCGCGGGTGAAGCAGCCTGTCACTGAAGGAGGCGGACAAAGTGTCCTGTGTCTAGCTTGATGGATAGATATAATTGGGTATCATCCGCATAACAATGAAAGTTTATAGAGTGGTTCCTTATAATATTGCCCAAAGGAAGCATATATAAGGTTAATAGAATAGGTCCAAGTACAGAACCTTGCGGGACTCCATGATTGACTTTGGCTATCATGGAGGATTTATCGTTAACACATACAAATTGAGATCGCTCAGATAAATAGGACTTGAACCAGCTTAGTGCGGTTCCTTTTATGCCAACACAATGTTCCAGTCTCTGTAGTAGAATGTCATGATCAACAGTGTCGAAAGCAGCACTGAGGTCTAACAAGACAAGAACAGAGACAAGTCCTTTGTCTGATGCCAATAGAAGGTCATTGGTAACTTTCACCAGTGCCGTCTCTGTGCTATGATGAACTTTAAATCCAGATTGAAAAACTTAAAATAAACTATTATTATGTAAAAAAATCACACAACTGTTTTGCGACTGCTTTCTCAAGGATCTTAGCGAGAAAGGGTAGGTTAGATATCGGCCTATAGTTGGCTAAAACATCTGGATCAAGACTGGGCTTTTTAAGAAGTGGTTTTATTACAGCTACTTTAAAGATATTAGATACAGGTTGATCATATTTAATAACGAGGTGTTAATTAAGGGTAAAAGACTCGGTGAGAAAGAGGAAGAAGATATAAGCCACTGTGCGATGGTGACTGTTAGAGTGAAGGGTGAGAGGCTACTGACGCTAAGAGTCTGTGTGTCCACACATGGCTACTTATAATGTCATCTTCAGGCTGTCTCACAATGATCTATTTTATTATGTGAAACAAATGAACAAATTAGGATAGTTTAACAAACATTCCAAATAATAATTCAAATGAGTGTTTCTTCATCTGTCCATTGTTCACACTGAATCTTTCTCAGACAAACATAAGCATTTAGCACAATTCCGTCTGTCGCACCTCGCAGTCCTTAGGGTGTGAAACTTTAGGAGGCACTGATGGCAGGTGATGAATCTTTCTTATTGCAGGGAGAGTGTGTGTTTTGGAACAAGTTTAAAGTTAAGCAAAATCCATTTTTTGTTTCCCAGTTTTACAGTTTCAGTTTGATTTGCTTACTAAAATCTACTTTAACAATATCCTTTGACTGTCCAGCTGCTAAAATCCCAAAGAGAGGAGTTCAGAGAAAAATGTTGATACGCTTATCTTGGGTGCCTTCAATTATTATTGTATACTGTGCTTCGTTGACATTGATTTTGGCTCTCAAGCTACACTAAGCTGGGCTGTGGCTGTATTGTGCAATTATGTTCTCAGTATTGATGATAATATTCCTCTCATAGCCGTCAAAGACCGTGAAGTGCTCTGCTGACTAAAGATGGAAATATAACAAAATGTCATTTTATGTAGTTATTGTGTATGTTTAATTCAATTGGATGCCCACGCTCTGAGTTGAAGAATTTGGTTATGACAGTCTATGTTCATTCTTAAATAATACCTGATCACTATATGTGGAGTATATTAACAGAGAAGAACATGGAATAAAGGTGTCAATAAAAAAATAATAATAATAAAAGAAGTGTGTGTGTGTGAATTCCAAATGTTTTTAGCAGTCAGGAATAGTTTTAAACAGTAATAGCTATTGTCAGACTGTGGGATAAAGCACACAAGAAGCCTAATTCTCCTTTACAATAATTCCCTACATGTTAATAATCCGGTAGGAAAACTCATTGAGAAATGATATGCATTAATTAGGATCAGTGTTTGATATTGAAACTTCTGAACACTTGTGGATATTTCATATTAAGATTTAGTATTGTTTGTATTTTGCTTGTTATCTGCAGAGTTGACCTGAGGAATACAGGAACAGGCTTGTGGTTGTTTGATGTTTGTCCCACCAGCTTACAGTGATGATATGTTTCTCCTCAGAGTTTGAACCCCAGCAGCAGAATTGTGCTCCATCAGTGGCGATGAAGAAACTATTTCCAGGGGCTTCTCTCATCAACCCAGGAACTAAAAGGTACAATGTGTCATCCATAAACCTCTAACGGTACCCACATTATTTAGATATGTGTGAACCATCCTGTGTGTTCATCCTGTTTTGCAGAAAGCGACAGGCGACTGGCGTGGCCTTTGATGATGTAGATGAAGACTGATCCTTTTTCTCCTCAATGTTCTCACTGCTGCACAACCAAAGATGAATATTCTTTGAATCCACTAACACAACATTTAGTAAAAGTAGTAGAAGAAGAAGATTTGGAACATTTGTACATATTCAGGTATTTGCAGACTAGATTTAACTTTTCCTTGTGTGGTGTGAGGGTCTAAGGACAGAGGCGGTCGTACTACCACTGAGACAAATGTGTCATTTGTGATATTGGGCTATATAAATAAATATGATTTGATTTAGACATTTACACCCATCTTTACTTTAATGGGGACATATTAAGTTCATTTTCAGGTTGATACTTTCTACTAGAACATGCTTTAATGTTCAAAAATCTAATAATTTTTCTCATACTGTCCGCCTGAATAGACTTTGTTTTAGCGCCGGTCTCTTAAAGCCCACCTCCCCAAAAAGCCCCGTCTGCTCTGATTGGCTTGTGAAATATGTGTAAAGGGTAGTTCTCAAGCCTTGGGTGGAGATCTTCAGATGGGCAGCGTTATATTGTAAAGAGCATGCATGTGACATAGGAAGGGGAGCCACATCTGAATGGTTTCTATGTTTTCTGACTTGGTTGACTTACTTCACAGTTTGTGGGTTGGTAGGCGCTCCGGTACTTAAATGTATGTGCACCAACACTTAAAAGTGAGTTTTCATAATATGTGCCCTGTCATACAACAAAATAAAAGCATAACCATCAAGCACAAAGCTGTTCATAAACGACTGTTTAATCATACATGAGCTTCAATGTCAGATGTTTTGTCCAAATGAGAATCTGATGTTTACATTCCAAAAATATATCATAAATAATCCACATTAATTATAGAGCAAAAGTTAAGACATTTTTGAAATATTGTGTTATGATTACACATAACTCCAGTGGTTGCTGGTGACATGATTTACTGCTTCCTTGTTTGAGTCATCCCACTAAAGTTTAAGTAAAAAAAATAAAATCAGTGTTAAATAGGTTTAATGAGTTTTTTGTTTTCGACTAATATAATTAATTTAAATATATTTCAGCCATAAACTTACCTCCAGCTTTACATTCTCAGTTAAGAAAGAAATGACAAGTCATTTTTCCCTTTTAATGATAACCCCTTCAAGTAGGAAACCAGCGCCATAATAATCACCAAAGATGCAATTAGCTGTGAAAGAATTAGTGAAAGTTATTATTTTTTGACAGGACAGGTTACAACTCATGAAAGACCAGTTAAAAACCACATGCCAACGTACGTCAGAGAAACATCCATGTTTTTGTAAATGTGGATAATTTGCACATTTTGAGTTCTCCAAATTCGATAAAGAATTACAAATACGTCATAAATCATAAAACATAAATGTGTTGTACCCAAGTAAAAACAATAGATTGTTCTGATCTGAGAGTTTCCCTTAGTATCACAGTGATGGCAGTGCATTTATTGTCAGGGAATATAAGCAGAGTTCACTGCCCTTTCAGACTGTTACATTGCTGATTACCTTCACTGGAGATAGTTATTATCATTATATTATTATTTTACACTATGTCCGGTTTGTAGACGATCTTCTACAACAATGATATGTAAAAAGCACAAAAGAGCATTCAGTAGAAAGAAACCAAATGTACAGTCAAAACAAGTAGATAGAAGGGAGGCACCATCAGGGCAATAACCATGCCATGTACATTCTCTACATGTCTGACAACAGCTCCTGTCCACACCTGGCACTTCCCAAGGTGCATTTCACAAGGGCCCACTTTGGTTACATAAGGTAAGAAGCGGGTATAACCAACTCAAAGTAACCTGTGCTGCCAAATACTGCAGTGCTGAGTTTAACAATCACTAACCAATGATGTGTTCATTCACTAACAAAGTTAGCTAACCTGCTGTATTCATCAGCCATTTAGTGAGATACATTCTCAAACAAAAATAAATATGGAAACATTCCAGGATAAAGTCTTCAAACCCAATACAAGTGCCCCTGCTGCCTTGTCTCCACCTTCAGGCTGGACTCTGCAGGTGGCCTCTGTCTGTATGATCTGACCTAAACCACATTACTCCTGCAGGGATTAAACATTTGAGGCTGAAATACTGAACTGTTCCATGGTACAGAGAGTTTTGGTCCTCTTCAGGGTTAAATCAGCAGATCTGTTCTTCCTCCAGACCTCAGAGCTCAGAAAGACGGGTGGGGGTTTTCTTCCTCTGTTACTCGCCACGTCTCTGATCTTTAAGGTGCTCATTTCAACAAAGAGTGTCTGTGTTGAAGGAGAGCTGCACCTGCCAAACACACATCCATATATACTGTAGGTTATCTTGTGCAGCAGCAAGCAATAATAAAATAAGAATCATGCAAAAAAAGGTGCAACCAACTATTTTTACATGTCAAAGTTAATTTACTCGTCATGTTTAGCATGTGAAAACGGTTGTATAATGTTAGGATAATGGACATTTTGCTCGGGCTCCATACTTGACTAGACCTGAAAAGTGCAAGAGAGACGTGCCCTGACTGAAACTACTTCTCTGCCAGGTTTGTGCAGGAAGTCCTGTGTCACGTTGGTGACGGTTCTCTGACCAATCAGTGGTCTGCAGTGTTTAACTCCACCTTCTATTATCTTCTCAGCTCGCTTGGAACCTTGCATGAGGTGGTACTAAAAAGTACCAGATAACAGATAACTTGAAATACAAAAAAAGTGAGTCAGTCATGTTGAGTAGAGCCGTGCTGTGCAGTACCGTACCACGCAATTAGGGTAAGGCCGCATGTTCTATTTTTAGTAGTTTATAAACTTCATTGTGATTTGAATTTTTTTTCTCATCCGCTTTTGATTTCGATGATCGAAATTGAAAGTGACACAAAATGGTGACACCCTAATATATTTATGTACATTTACATACTGCTATATTCTCAGGAAAACAGACAGTGTTAAATGCACGTTTGCAATTTTTCCTTTTTGGCTGCTGCACCTAAAATCCTGTGTACATGTACATGTGTGCTTTTTCTGTCGCTCATGTTTCCTACAAGATTTTAATAAAATAAATAAATAATAATAATCCACCCACCCTCTCCTCTTCAAAGCTGATGAGTCCTTCATCATCGTCACTCTCCAGCTCCTCGGGCGCCTCGCTGATCAGAGCGTTGAGCTCCGTGTTGGCCGGCCGAGACTTCAGCAGGTTGAGGATGCGCTGAAGGGGGGATTGACCACCACCCGGGGGAGACACTTCCTGCTGCTCCAGGTTGTCACTCTGCTTCTTGGCAAAGTTGACAAACACCTGAGCAGAAAAAAAGGAAATTTATTTTATTAATTCATTTGAATTAATTCTTTCCGTGTTGAAGTCCTGCAAGAAGTCGAGCCAGAGAGACACGTTGACTCACATTGTCCAGAGTAGTCTGACTGACAGAGTAGTCCTCAATGCCCAGCACCTCCACCACCTGCTCCATCTTACTGAAGATCTGAGCCAGGGAGATCCTCTCAGATTTCAACTGGTACTGGACCTTGGTGTGGTGACGCTCCTGCAAATATAACAACAGGCTTAATGTCTGAACACTCTCCAAAAAGAAGGATACAATAAACTTTGAGGCATTTAGAAAAAAAATAAAAATATGAAATGGAAACTATTGAACAGGAAAAAAACAAACTAGAATAACTGCCCCGCAGTTGTTTGCCTTCATTAACCAGTCAAGTTTACGTCCAAGTCCATCCATGATGTCATCACTTCATCATATCCTATCAGATATTTGTTTAAAGTTGTGATAAGAATTCTTGATTCTTGGCCAAAAATGTTTTTTGTGATGTCACAGTGACCTTTGATCAAAGCTCCTCCTCCTCTGCTGGGATGGTTGTGGGACCCTGATTCATATGCTGTGGCACTGTCCTGCAGTCAAGTCCTTTTGGACAGAAGTGTTTCATACGATTTCAGAAATAATGAATATAAACCTTTCACCTTGTCCTGTTGTTTGCTTGCTCGGGCAAAGGGCTGCACAGCTAAGGTCAGTAAAAGACAGGAAAGTTGTAGGCTTGGCCTTTTTGGCTGCTGAAAGAATGATTTTGCTAAAAGAATGATTTTGTTAAATGTGAAGATTCCGTAAGCCAAAAATGTTTCTTAATGGAAACATGGTTCTTTGATTTTTATTTTATTAGTATGGAACAAATAGATGATATGATCAGCGATACTAAATACAATTCTGGAATTAATTGGGATCAAATTTGGGAATCCATTTCAGCCCCGCGTATCTTCAGTTATTACAGACTAAGCAGCACTACAGTATGCGAGTATATTTTAAAAGCTTGGTTCCCCCTAAACAGAGCACACACTATGATTACTAATACTACTGTTAATCCCCTTCTTATGTTTTATATTGTTGTATAATGTGTCATTCTATACTTGTGTGTTGTGGTTTGTTTGCTTCATGGTTTGTTTACTTTTTTGTATGTCAATTAAAGTGTTTAAATAATAACATTTCAAAAACAAGTAGACGATTTGTCCATTCTCAACCCGTTCGTTTCTTAGGGCTGACATTTGAACAATCAGGGTGGGGTGGCTTAAACTTGATCTGTTGCTTGGTGCGTAGCAGGTCGTGTAGTTCACTTACTGCTGCTGCTGAAAAACAGATTGGTAAGAGTGATGAGACTAAACCACAGAAGTAAAGCTATGGGCTGTAGAACCAGAAAAACAACTTAGTATGTAAAGACGTAAAGATCTTCTGTGATAACATGCACTACAAACTAAACAGTGTGACAAACAAATGATTTGCAATATTTCTCACTTTAACACATCAATAAGTTAATCTAATATGTGAAGAATGCTGCGCTAACCTTACTGGATGTTCACTCAAGTCTTGTCATTACCAAAGGGAAACTCCTTCTTTCACAATGACGTTTTTGATCCAAAGCACCTGTCTATAAGACTTTCTAGACTTTGTAGAAAATAAAAGTAAAAAATACTGGGCACCTGAGGGAAATCAATCCTTTTTCTGTGGCTCACTGGATTCACTGGTACAAAGCACAGAGGCAGCTGCAGTAATCTACCTTCAGTACAGCCTCAGGGAAGTTTCTGTTAAAGAACCGAACCACCTCCTTCACATTGGAACTGCTCTTGGTCCGCACTGTGATCATGTAGCCATCCCCAAACCTGGAACATGATCATAGAAACATGATTGCCAAAGTTGTTTTCAAACAAAGAAAACATTTTCTTGTATGATAAGCACCAGTAGCAACTATAATATAACATATAACAAATAGTAGTCATTAAATCACAAAAGGAAGGAGGAGCTTTATCCTGACCTGTTCTTGAGATGTTGGATGCTGCCCAGGCATTTAAACCTGCCGTTCACCATAATGCCAAGTCTGGTGCACAGAGCCTCACACTCCTCCATGCTACAGAGAACAGCATGAAATATTATATTAAGCTACTTAATACTTGAAAATACTTAAAAGGAAATCGAGAAAAAAAAAAGTTCTAATGATCTATTGTGTAAGTCTGATCTAAATAGTTTTCTCTCCTGTGTTTATGACTCAAGAATGTTTTTTTTTGCAAGGATAATCTTTCTAAGTTGCTTAAATCATTTTTTAGTAGAACTTCGTCCTCCTACCCATCCACCCCCTTACCCAAACCACTGCCCACTTCCTAAACTCAATTAATTATTGTATACTATATATACTAAATATATGTGTAGTAGCCATTGAGCATGTATATCCATATGTCTTCTAATGTATGTCAATAATTACAGCTACAGCTACTACAGCAAGAGGGTCGTGCATGCCAGTCTGTGAAGTAACACTGTCCAGCTGTTTTAAGGTCCCAGGTGAACAGGCCCCGACTGGAATAATAATCAAGAAACTGTCAAACAGCAAATAACCCTGGATTACTTAACGCTCATTTTCATCTCATCAAGTTAAACATTTCTGTCTATAACATTGTGCATCAATAAAAGGGAACATCACCCAAATATAATTATGGTTTGGACATTCACTCACTGGATACGGGTCAACATTTTTCACCTACTGTTGGAACATTGGAATCACATTGACCATCACTACAATATGTTTTACCAATTCAAAAACAATGTTTTATATTATGCAGAAAGTGAATACAAGAGGTGCAGTTAAAGTATACTGTAGATGCAATTGACATTGTATTTAGCCTGCATGAACTAAATTATGCAGCAGTTCAAAATCATAATAACCAAAATATATTCATATTCTTCAGAGCAATTATGGGGAAAAAACCTAAAAAGAGGTTAGCATAGTTAAATTAGCACACTACGAGAAAAGTTAGTGCCTGGTGAGATTAAAACGGCTTCATTAACCATTAAAGGATACTTACAAATGTGGCTTTTGCAACCATTGTCCTGATGTAAAGCAATGTAAGCAATTCAGTGACTTTAAGACTAATGAGGTGCGTTTGTACACAAAACGCAGGCCACAGCTTATCCAGGACTAAATGAAGAAGTGACTTCAGTCATTGTAATTGCTCTGAAACATGTGGCATTCTGCTGTTGCTGATAATGACGATATACTGTATTTATATTATATTTATATTATATTCATCTCTCTTGTTTTTTGTCTTGATATGTATTCATGTTGTCTTATTCTGTACACATTATATCGTTACCTTCTACGCGTTTTTGGATGAGTTAGTGGTCTCAATTTGCATTTACAACGGTGAGTTTACTGGCTTTTGGTTGAGATGTTTACGATCAGCTTGTATCCACAAAAGGGGAAACTATGTGCTTAGGGTTACACCCTGAAGAAGGCTTTGTCAGTTCACCAAAACATGAGCAAATTCAACTAATGCGCTCTTTTAGCGCGTTCATGCACAACAGTGGTAGTGGTGAACTCTTGTGGCCGAAATTAGTATTACAACAAGAATAATACAATAAATTAATTCACATGCCAAAACTTCGTTGTTTTTTTTACCACTTGTTTTCACAGATGAACAGATTATTAATTAAGCAACTTAGAAAGACTATCCTGGCAAAAATGGAAATCATAAATACAGGAAAGAAAACAATTTAGATCTCCAGAGTTTGTTGTTGCTTGCCTTTCAGGACTTTCTTACTGTGGTGAAAAAGAAGTCAAAATAAGTGTCACGGTGTGGTGTAGGAGAGGACCCGAAAGCAGTTTAGCAGACGATATAACGAAAAGCAAGCCTTTAATATAAACAAAAGCTGAATCCAAAATAACAAACAAACATAAACCGAGCAGGACACGAACAGGCTGAGCAGGACACGAACAGGCTGAGCAGGACACGAACAGGCTGAGCAGGACACGAACAGGCTGAGCAGGACACGAACAGGACACGAACAGGACACGAACAGGACACGAACAGGACACGAACAGGACACGAACAGGACACGAACAGGACACGAACAGGACACGAACAGGACACGAACAGGACACGAACAGGACACGAACAGGACACGTAACATGAACAACGAACCCACAAAGAACACTGAGACAGACAGAGATATATACACAGACACTAAATGAGGGAACGAGACACAGCTGGGAGAGAAAAGGCAAACACACAGGAGGAAACTAATGAATGTAACGAGACACACCTGGGGGTGAAAGGCAAAAACACAAGGGCAGGAAGTAGAAACAACAGAGAACAGGTAATTAACAAAATAAAACAGGAAGTACAAACACAACACAAAACATCTAATGAACAGGCAGATTGTTACAATAAGTCACAACAGTAAAGACATTTCCAGCAGAATTCCACTGAATGTGAGGACTGAGGCTTCTCACCTGTGTGATGTCAGCACGACAGAACGTCCAGTCTTGATTATGTCCAGGATTAAATTCCAGAGGAATCTGCGGCCCTTTGGGTCCATGCCAGTGGTGGGCTCATCCTAGAAAACCCACAAAGTACAGTCAAGAAGCTAAACTAAACTAAAGGTTAACTAAACCGTACCGTAGTTACAGTTTACTCTTATTGTAGCTGCTGTTGCCATTCTACCATGTACACATGTACAATATGTTACTCAACAAAGTAATGGCAGATTTCTGGTAACACGATGACATTACTAAAAAGTAGTACAGCTTGGAGGTCAAGCTTAAAGTGAACACAGTGGTGGTAATAATCCCTTATTGACAGGAAAACCGTTGGTCTACAAACTGCGATTGATGTTTACGGATTGTTTGGTAACAATTTTACTGTTTGCCATCATTTATTTTTTCATATATTTATATTCCATTTTTGCCAATAAATCCTCCTAAATCCTACACACTGCTGTTTTAAACCGGCTTACTTACTTACACAAGAGGATTTGAGGAGGCAGCTGCCCACAGTGGTCCATGATGCACATATTATTTGCATGGAACATAAGTAACTTGGTTATTAAAAGGTCCAGCGTGCAGAATTTAGGGGCTTTATTGGCAGAATTTAAACATAATATTTATACAATGAACATTGTATAAGTGACTGAACAGCTGTAAGTTTGTTAATTAACCTTAAGACATGTTTAAACTGTTTTGGTGTTTTGTGACTGAGCCTGCGAAACTATTGGAAAGAAAACTATGTTTCCATTAATGTAACCTGACAATAAAAACGGTGTTTTCTTGAGCTAAGAATGAGCCCTTCATATCTACATAGGTCTTCCACTGTGCGGCTCCGCATGTTTCTACAGTAAATGGTAAATTAACCACTCAAAGTGCTTTCACACAGAGGCAGAGGCTACCACCATACCACCATACACCACACATGCTCAGGAGTGCTAAACATTCACACACACCGTGGTCAAGCCATTGGGAGCAATGGTGTTCAAGGACACATGTTGACCACAGGGGCCTTGGGTTGAACCGCTGACCCTCCTACTGATGGACGACCACTCTACCTCCTGACCCACCCACATAACAGACAAACTAAACGCTGGCTCTAGATAAGGCCTTTCTTTTTTTTGTTACCTGACTGAGTAGATGCTCGTCTGAATAGGTTTCTATTAGCTGTGTTCCTAAGAAAACCTTCTCCTTCCTGCTTCAGCCCCTAGCTCCTCCTACTCTCGAAGCTCTCCTCCAGGAGGATCTAGCTGCTTTCTTTGAAAGGATTTCTTTGAAGGATTTCTTTGAAAGGATTTCTTTGAAAGGATTTCTTTGAAAGGATTTCTTTTTTAAAAGAAAGTCTGAAGGACCTCAGAAATAAGGGAGTCAGGGGTGAGCTCACTGTGGAAAGGTTACTAACATCCCAGATATATTGGAGTTGTAAGAAGCCTGGCCAAAGGGATCATCTTACACGTGACACCATTATAAACGTGCTGAAAGAAATGTTCTATTTTGCATCAGACACTAATCGTCTCAAGTGAGACTTCTCAACTGTACTGAAGTTACGGTGTTGGTGAAGAGGTGCTGATTACAAAGTACAAAGACTTAGGTTGTAGAAAATGAAAGATTGGTGAAATTAAACAATTTCTCCTTTTACATTTAGTTTTTGTACTAATGCTAACTCAGAGTGTACAGCATATAAAACATCCATTCAAAGTTCTCACCAGGAAGATGAGTGAGGGGTATCCAATCAGAGCGATGGCAGTGGAAAGCTTACGCTTGTTACCTCCACTGTAAGTGCTGGCAGGCTTGTCTGCATACTTTGACAACTCCAGTTTTTCTAATGCCCACTGCACCACCTAAAGGAGGTAAAGGGTAATGTCAGTCTGTGAGGACAATTCACCCGGCTTAGGGTGTGGAAGGGACAGAAGTCCCTTCACTGGTTACCAGTAGCTGCCTAAATCTGAATTTATTTCTGTATGTAGCACTTACATTGGTTTCGCTTATTTGAAGCTAATCTTGCTGTTCTGTTGTATCCTCATGATTGTTTGCACCGATTGTGTGCTTTGGACAAAAGCGTCAGCTAAATGATCTGTAATAATGAAGTTGTGTGAAGATTTCCCACAACTGAACAAATAGTGGGTTAGGTAGAACTGTGTGTGTGTGTGTGTGGGGGGGGGGGGGGGGGGCGTCCTAAATGTGGAAAGACAAACGTGGTAACTTTAAATTAAACTTAAAATACGTGTGTGTGTGTGTGTGTGTGTGTGTGTGTATGAGTCTGTGTGAGACCGACCCTCTCCTGGTCTTTCCAGGGAATCCCACGGAGGCGAGTGTAGAGCTCCAGATGTTCTCTGGCTGTCAGGTCGTCAAACAGAGCATCAAACTGTGGACAGTAGCCGATACTCTGCTGCACACATAACAGGTCCTTCAGGATACTACACACACACACACACACACACACACACGCACACACACACACACTGAAATTTCTGTTTTGTGTCACAAAACGCTTGCTAACTGTATTACTCAAACGTATGTCGATACTAAAAAGCTTTTCTGGTTCCACTCTTTCAAATTTGCTTCCATTCAGCCATAAAATAATTAGTGGGGTCCAATACTGAATTTGGGTGAAAAGAACATTCACCAGTTCATCCCAAAGATGTTGGATGGGCTTGAGGTCAGAGAGGCATTGTTATGTTGAAACAGGGAAGGGACAAACACAAAGTGTAAACACGAAGTTTGAAGCACACTTAGGGGAGAATTAACAGACAATGGACTGCAGCTGCTGACCGCTCTATGAATTGTGCATCACTTGCAACCCTCTTGTCAGGAAGGGCTACGGTCGCAGCTGGCAGCTAGCTAATCTGAGGCATGTTGTCGCAATCAGAAATGGAAATCCATTCCATGACGCTTGTGACGAACATTTCTATTGCTTACCTATGTAAGCAATAGAAATGTTCGTGAGTGATTGTTGCAACCTAGACCATAAATTGTATGCTGTATACACCTCAACACTCTGCTGAACTGATGATGTTTCTGCTGCACAATATCAGCACTGACAGGTGACCGGTCAAATACTGTACTGCAAAGCATTCCATGATGGTGCCACATTGAGTCGCTGAGCTCCTTAGTACCAACAATCATGTCCATGAAGTCTTGAACTGCAGATGTTTATCAGTGGAGATTGTATGAATGTCTGCTTGATTTTATACACCTAATTAGGCAAATAAAGGAGTGTCTGCATACGAACATTGGCCCACAGACTGTGCTTTTTCTAACTGATGTGTGTTTCTAGTTTGTATTCTGTACAGCTGAAAAGTAAAGAATACAGAAGAACACATGAACATTAAAAGTTGTTTTTCTGGCACCGACCTGTTTCCGTTAATAAAGGCCTCTCCTCCAGTGGTGGACTCGTCTCCTGTTAGCATCTTGAAGGTGGTGGTCTTCCCGGCTCCATTCACTCCCAGCAGTCCAAAACACTCACCAGGCCGGACGCCCAGACACAGTCGGTCCACTGCCAGGATATCACCCATCTTCCTGGATTTATAGACCTGAAAACATGAAGATATTAAAGGACCATGCCACTGTTTTAGTAAGTTTTAGCTCCTTAACAACAAATCATTTATTGTGTATTATGTATAATGGTTGTTTAAACTTAAAGGGATAGTTTGTAGTTGGTTGGTTATGAAGGGGGGTGTTGTTGTATCAGTTTGAAAACAGACAAAAGTACGGCACGTAAGTAAAGAAATGTACTAATGTGTGCGGGGGCATCAGCAAAACTGATTATAACTAAAAGAAAGGCTAAAACTATCTTTATCAGTTTAATTTACAGAATATTTACACCACTTAACCTTGCTGTCAGACAGCTCTTTCCAACTGAAGCAGTTATCTATGCTCACTTCTAAGCCACCAGACTCTATTGACAAAACAAGTCATTTTACCATGTAAAACATGGGGGTTGCTGGTGTACTGCTGCCTTGCTCGGTTAGTTTATTAAATATTTTAAAATATGTTTTGCTGCCCATCCACAGCAGTACATTGCTTAGCTTCCTGTCCCCACTTTAAACAATCATAACTATTCCTTTAGTTTGCTGTACAGGCATAGCTGGACACACAACTTAAACATTAGTGATGTTCGAGTAAAATGTGCAATGGTATACACATTTATGTGAAAACAAAATTGTAGCCGCTATGGATTTTCTAAATGTTGATGCTGAATGGTTAAACCTTTGTGAGATTGTCAATCTTCAGCTTGTCGTTGTCGGCGTCTCCTCGCAGCACTCTTCGTCTCTCACTGGCCACGTCTACATCATCATCGTCTATAGGCTGGCAGCTGACTGGCACCCTCCTGAATGGAAGGACAGGTTAACGCACACATTATTTTCAGTTATGTCTTTGGTGTTCCTTCTTACACTCAGCATGTCCACTGTACCTCCAATTCAGATAGTGATATAATACCTACATTTCCTAAAATGTCTTTTAACAAACACCAGAGAGCAGGTATAATCATAGTTGGTTGCACCTTACTGTGGAGTTCACAGGTAGGTGATAAGGGTGTAATGGAAAGCTACTTTCACTATCTGTATATATTACAACAAAATATAGTATTTGTATTACATTCGGTGGGTGGGCCTGTTAGAAATAATTTAGCCTGCCCCTTTTTCTTTGTTAAATTGTTTTTTAATGATTCCATTGTATAACCCTAACCCTAACCTATACCCAAATGAGGATGTAAACATGATGGATGAGGATGAGGATACTTAAAGTAAGAGGAATAAAACACCTTTTTTACATTTTGAGATAAAGTCATCAATCAATCATCAGTCAATCATTACTACAACTGCAAACACAACTTTCTTGTGATTCCATTGCATCATTTTATAGTATAGTATAGTATATACTGGTATAGCATCTTTGATGTATAATTGTTGATTGTAAAATGGCAGCTCTAGAGAGGAAGGCACTCTTTTATTCTTACAGCTCACACACTCAGACGTAAACACAAATCACTCACGGGGGTTTCCTGAGGAAGTTGTACTGGCAGAGGATGGTGATAAGGAAGCCAACAAAGCCTTCGATTGTCATGGCAACGAGCCCTCGAGTGACAATGTCCCACTCAAATGGAGACTTCATCTTGTCAAACTGGCCTGAAACACACCATTTACACCAACTTATATTTTTTTACTTAACTCTCAAGATTCTTTCAAAAACAGTTGTCTGAGTCAAAAGTAAAAGAATTACAGGTCATCCTAAGGCAATCTATTTTTATTTTTTACTGTCAAAACATCTTGTAAAAAGATGCAAACCAGCAATGAAAGTATACAACTAAAGAAGTTAGTGATGGATGTTTAATGATTGATGTTTAATGATAGGCGTTTACTGATTTATGTTTAATGATAGGTGTTTAATGATAGGCGTTTACTGATTGGTGTTTAATGATTGATGTTTAATGATTGGTGTTTAATGATTGGTGTTTAATGATTGGTGTTTAATGATTGATGTTTAATGATTGATGTTCAATGATTCATAGTTCCATCCATCTATCCATCGTCTACCGCTTATCCGGGGTCGGGTCGCGGGGGCAGCAGCTCCAGTAAGGAACCCCAAACTTCCCTTCTCCGGGCCACATCCGCCAGCTCCGACTGGGGGATCCCGAGGCGTTCCCGGGCCAGTGAGGAGATATAATCTCTCCACCGAGTCCTGGGTCTTCTCCGGGGTCTCCTCCCAGCTGGACGTGCCCAGAACACCTCTTTAGGGAGGTGTTACTACTTCCTTACTAGATGCCCGAACCACCTCAACTGGCTCCTTTCAATGCAAAAGGAGCAGCGGCTCTACTCCGAGTCTCTCACGGATGGCTGAACTTCTCACCCTATCTCTAAGGGAGACGCCAGCCACCCGTCTGAGAAAACACATTTCAGCTGCTTGTACCCGTGATCTCGTTCTTCTGGTCATGACCAAGCCTTCATGACCATAGGTGAGGGTAGGAACGAAGATCATCGTCCACTCACTCGCAAACAAGACCCTGAAGTACTTGAACTCCTTCACTTGGGGTAAGGGCTCATTCCCTACCCGGAGTAGGCAATCCACCGGTTTCCTGCTGAGAGCCATGGCCTCAGATTTTGAGGTGCTGATCCTCATCCCAACCGCTTCACACTCGGCTGCGAACCGATCCAGTGACTGTTGAAGGTCACAGACCGATGATACCATAAGGACCACATCTGCAAAGAGCAGCGATGAGATCCTCAGGCCACCGAACTGCAACACCTTTCCTCCATGACTACGCCTCGATATCCTGTCCATGAAAATCACAAACAGGATTGGTGATAAAGCGCAGCCTTGGCGGAGGCCAACATTCACTGGGAACGAGTCCGACTTACTGCCGAGTATCCAGACACAACTCTCGCTTTGGGCGTACAGGGATTGGATGGCCCTCAGAAGTGACCCCCTCACCCCATACTTCCGCAGCACCTCCCACAGTATCACCCGTGGGACCCAGTCATACGCCCTCTCCAGATCCACATAACACATGTAGACTGGATGGGTGTACTCCCAGGCCCCCTCCAGGATCCTTGCGAGAGTGAATAGTTGGTCCGTTCCACGACCAGGACGGAATCCGCATTGTTCCTCTTCAATCAGAGGTTCGACTATCGGCCGAACCCTCCTTTCCAGTATCTTGGAGTAGACTTTACCAGGGAGACTGAGAAGTGTGATACCCCAGTAGTTGGCACACACTCTCTGGTCCCCCTTTTTGAATAGGGGAACCACCACCACCGGTCTGCCACCCCCTAGGCACTGTCCCAGACTTCCACACAATGTTGATGAGGCGTGTCAACCAAGACAGCCCCTCGACACCCAAAGCCTTCAGCATTTTTGGACAGATCTCATCAACCCCTGCGGCTTTGCCACTGTGGTTTGGTGTGCCATGTGTTTGACTACCTTAGTGACTTCCATTAGGGAAATTGACGATGATTCCCCATCAGCTTCCAGCTCTTCCTCTACCATAGAGGTAGAGGTCAGTCGGATTCATGAGTTCCTCAAAGTGCTTCTTCCACCGACTGATAACCTTCTCAGTCGAAGTCAGCAGGGTCCCACCCTTGCTGTATACAGCTTGGATGGTTCCCCCAGATCCAACTGGTAGCGCTCCACCAGTTTCTGCTGCCCGGGTCTGGTCCATCGAGGTCCCTGACCATCACTGCCACCCGGGTGACAGCGCACCCGACCCCAGCGTTTTTTCCCGTGAGTGGTGGGCCAACAGGATGGATGGATGGGAGGCACCACGTAGCTTCTTCGGGCTGTGGGGCTCCGTGGCAAACCCGGCCACCAGGCGCTCGCTGTCGGGCCCCCCGTCTGGGCCTGGCTCCAGACGGGGGCCCCGGGCTTCCTCCGGGCAGGGTCTCTCCTTTCCTTTCCCTCTTTTTCATGAAGTCGTTTTGAACCATTCTTAGTCTGGCCCCTCGCCTGAGACCAATTTATCTTGAGAGACCCTACCAGGAACACTAGGCTTCAGACAACACACCTCTCAGGTTCATAGGGACACACAAACCTCTCCACCGCGGTAAGGTGATGTTTCCGGAGAGGAACCACCACATACTTTAATTGTGAAACTGTCCGCACTGCTGTGGGGAGAGAAACTAAATAATTGATTTGTGATGAGTTTACCTATTTTAGCGTAGTATTCATTGATGTACTCATTGTAAGCCATCTCCATCAGGCCATGGCCTAGGTTGTAGTTGGGGAAGATGAGGAAACAGGACTTCAAGTAACTGTTGACTTTTTTCAGATCCTGGAGATGAAGATAGTGAAGGAATAAATACAAAAATGTCCAAAGGCCACGTCTGATACTGCTGCAGAACAAAAGAAAACCGGTCTATTGCACAATGCTCTTTATCAATTCAGAAGGATTTATTTTTCAATTTATTATGTTCTAAATATGTGGCAGATATGATGAGTCTGACCATAAAATCTAATCTCTAATCTTGACTCCAACTGTAGTGGGAGAATCAGTAGTTGACATTTGACATAAGGGCGTTTCCTCAGAATAAAGAGAGTCAAACTGACCTTATCATGCTCAAAGAGCTGGAGTAGGAAGGTGGCAACAGTTGCAGTGATGCCTATGAAGAGGTTGATGACTATGAGGAACACGTAGGCTGTACTGGGCACCTCGAACCAGAAGGATGCTGGGTACATGATAGGAGTGATTGACCACCTGGAACGAAGAGCACTTATCCTGAGCAAAATTACTGAAGACGTCCAAATCCAAAGCCACTTGCTAATGTTTTTTTCAGAAACATGAAGAGGCAATAATTCAATTTACATTAAGTGACAACCGCCCAGTCTAAAAAGTGAAGATCGAGAAAGTGCCTTTAACCTGCATTGTTTTCTAACAATCAGCAGGGGCGAATCAACTGGTTGGAAAAAGAAGTCTGATTGTATAGAAGTCTATCAGAAAATGACTCTACTTCTCACTTGATTTATTACCTCAGTAAAAACATTTCCCTAGCGAGTGTATGGTTTCAATCTCTAGTTTCAAGTCTTCTTCAATATAGCATGATGTTCATTTAGTCAATTATGATCCGATTATGATTTAGAGCAAATAGAAAAGGGCTCCCTTTTTTGTGCATTGTGTGTGTTTTTGTGCTAAAACACGCTTAAACAGTCGCTGTTCATTTTTTCCGATAAGAACATTAAAAACCTGTTTTTTAAGAGTCAAAACAAGTATCCTAATTCATACCACAATTAATGTCAATTACAGATGCGCCTTGCTCCCTGTCTTTCGTTCTCTTGCTCTCGTTCTTTGGTCAAAGGCGTTCTTTGGTCAAAGGCCTTTCAGCTTTCATATCTATTTATTAGCTGGTTGCCAATTTGATGATCTAGGAATCAAAACTGCTGCACCCATGGGTGTTTATACACAATGAAACTATGGTGGTATGAAGCTGCGCTCCCTTTTCGTTTTCACCATCTGTGCAACTTGAAACTAACAACATTATGGGCACACACTGTATTTATGTCAGCAAAAACATGATAGTGAGCTGAACTTACTATTACTATAACTATATATAGTTAAACTACTATAACAGCAATAAGTCTTAACATGGTCTTTGTTACTATGGATAATCCAATGAATACACTGTAAACACTGCTTTCACAGGGAATATTATTTCAGAAGAAAGTAGTTCAAAAATTACAAATAAACTCATGCACACTGTCTAACTTGCAGAAAACCCAATTTATTAGCAATGTTTTGGTGCTTGACCTTCATCGGGCACATGGTTTGTGACAATAAGAAGCCATCTGAACAATAGAGTGGCTGTAAATCTGCATCCAGTCGACCTCATTCTCCAGGTGCAATAGGAAGTCGTAAATACCAAGCAATTTACTCTATGACAATCACCGATATTATACAGTATATGGAGCTAGAAAAACTTTTGATCCACTCGTCTCGCCCCTGTCTCTTGAAATAAATGTGTGCAGTGTTCTTCTGGTCTGAGTAGAACGTAGTTCATCATCATCATTTCATGGAAGGCTGACTGTCCTCCTTTTATACAATGGTTTAAGAAGGTTATGCTATTTGTTTTTTAAACGTAGGATCTGAGATTCACTTTCAATTAATCACTTCAAAATCCCTTTGGTTCGCCATTTATTGACTCTGTGGAGGACCTATCTATATGGGATAAACATTTGAGTATTAAAAAAATATACTGTAGTCATTCTGGTGAAAGTTTGTGGATTTCTAGAGAGTAACAGAAACTCTTTGGAGAGACAAACTGCTGTTTTAAATGTGTGTGTGTGTGTGTGTGTGTGTGTGTGTGTGTGTGTGTGTGTGTGTGTGTGTGTGTGTGTGTGTGTGTGTGTGTGTGTGTGTGTGTGTGTAGTCAAATGTCTCACCCGTAGAGAAGAAAGAGGGAGAGGACAGCAGGGAAGTTAGTTGGGGAGGTGTAGGCCGGCAGGTCGAACACAAACAGAATAATGACACAGCATGTGGCAGGCACCAGGTAGTTCAGCTGAGGAGGAGAGGAAACATGTTCAGACCTGGACACACACACTATTGTCCAGATGTATTTACAGGATAACAAAACCCATCCACTGCCCTCTTTCTGACAGAATCAGTGACACACATTGTAATATCCTCACCATGTCCCATATGTAGTTAGCCAGCCAGTAGATAACAGGGTCACATCCACTGACAAACTGCAGGTGTTTGGCCTTTGTGGACTTCTCTGCAACCAAGAAAACCACAAAACTGGCTGGCACAAAGGACATGGCCACAATAATGAAGATGGCAATCACCACATCTGTCCCCTGGAGCCTGCAGATACAAGGGAGAGAGAGGAGAGGTGGGGAGAGAGAGAGGAGAAGAGAGAAAAGAGAGGTGGGGAGAGAGAGGAGAAGAGAGAGAAGAGAGGTGGGCAGAGAGAGGAGAAGAGAGAGAAGATAGGTAAGGAGAGAGAGAGGAGAAGAGAAGTGGGGAGAGAGAGGAGAAGAGGAGAGAGGAGAGGAGAGGAGAGAGAGGAGAAGAGAAGTGGGGAGAGAGAGGAGAAGAGAGAGAGGAGAGGTGAGGAGAGAGAGGAGCAGAGAGAGAAGAGAGGTGGGGAAGAGAGAGGAGAAGAGAGACGGGTGTAGAGAGAGGAGAAGAGAGAGAGTAGAGGTTGGGAGAGAGAGGAGAGGTAGCGAGAGAGATCAAGAGAGAGAGAGGAGAGGTGGGGATGAGAGAGAGAGATCAAGAGAGAGAGTTGGGGGAGAGGACAGGTGGGGAGAGAGAGGAGAGGTGGGGAGGGGAGAGAGAGGAAGTGGGGAAAAGGAGGAGGAGAGTTGGGGGGGGAGCGAGGGTGGGAAAAGAGAGGAGAAGAGAGGTGATGAGAGAGTGGAGAAGAGAAGAGAGGAGAAGAGAGGTGATGAGAGAGTGGAGAAGAGAAGAGAGGAGAAGAGAGAGAGGAGAAGATAGGTGGGGAGAGAGTGGAGAAGAGAGAGAGGAGAGGTAGGGAAAGAGAGGAGAGGTGGGGAGAGAGTGGAGAATAGAGGAGAGGAGAAGAGAGAGAGAGGAGAGAGAGAGAGAGAAGAGAGAGGAGAGAGAGAGAGGAGAGAGGAAGAGAGAGAGAGAGAGAGAGAGAGAGGGGAGGGAGAGAGAATGAGGTAGAGGAGAGAAGAGAGTAGGGAAGAGCGAGAAGAAGAGAAGAGGGGAGCAGAGTTGGGGCGAGAGGAGAAAGAGAGGAGGAGAGAAAGGGGAGAGTGGGGGAGAGTGAGAGAAGAGAGTAGGGAGTGGGGGGACCTCGAGAGAGAGGAGGAGGGGGGAGAGAGAGGAAGTGGGGAAAGAGAGGAGAGTTGGGGGAGATGAGAGGTGGGAAAAGAGAGGGAGGAAGTGAGAGAGAAGAAAGAAGAGAGGTTGGTGATGAGAGAGTGGAGATAGGAGAAGAGGCGGAGAAGAGAGAGAGGAGCGAGAGATAGAGAGGAGAGAGGAGAGGATAGAGCGAGACAGGCGAAGTTGGGGAGGGAGAGAGAGGTAAAGGGAGAGAGAGGAGAGGCGGGAGATGGGAGAGAGAGGGAAGCAAAGGAGAAGAGAGAGAGGAGAGTGGGGAGAGAGAGGAGAAGAGGGGAGAGAGTGGAGAGGTGGGGAGAGAGAGGAGAAGAGAGAGAGGAGAGGTAGGGAGAGAGACAAGAGGTGGGGAGAGAGAGGAGAAGAGAGAGAGGAGAGGTGGGGAGAGAGAGGAGAAGAGAGAGACGAGAGGTGGGGAGAGAGAGGAGAGGTGGAGAGAGAGATCAAGAGAGAGAGAGGAGAGGTGGGGAGAGAGAGATCAAGAGAGAGAGGAGAGGGTGGGGAGAGAGAGGAGAGGTGGGAGTGAAGAGGAGAAGAGAGGAGGAGGAGAAGAGGGGGAGAGAGGAGAGGAGAGTTGGGGAGATGACAGGTGGCAGAGAGAGCGGAGAGGTGGGGGGAGAAGAGAGAGAGAGAGAGAGAGAGGAGGAAGAGAAGAGAGCAGAGAGAAGGAGAAGAAGAGGAGAAGAGAGAAGAGGAGAAGTGGGGAGAGAGAGGAGAGTTGGTTGGGAGATTAGCAGGTGGGGAGAGAGAGAGGAGAAGAGGGGAGAGAGTGAGACGGTGGGGATGAGGGAGATAGGTGCGGAGAGAGAGGAGAAGAGAAGAGAGGAGAGGTGGTAGGGAAGAGAGAGAGAGGTGAGGAGAGAGGAGGAGAAGAGAGAGAGGAGAGAGGTGGGCGAGAGAAGAGGAGAAGAGAGAGAAGAGAGGTGGGCAGCATTTGGTGCAGGCAGAGAGGAGGAGAAGAGAGAGAAGAGAGTGCGGATGAGGAGAGAGAGAGAGGAGAAGAGAGAGAAGAGCGGGGGGAGAGAGAGAGAGGAGATGGTGGAGAGAGAGACTCAAGAGAGAAAGAGGAGAGGTGTGAAGAGAGAGAGAGAGAGAGAAGAGAGAGATGAGAAGGGAGAGAGATCAAGAGAGAGAGGAGAGGTCAAGAGAGAGAGGAGAGGTGCGGAAGAGAGGAGAAGTGGGAAGAGAGGCCGGGAGAGAGAGGAGAAGAGAGAGAGGAGAGGTGGGGTCAGAGAGGAGTGGAGAGTGATTAGAGGTGGGAGAAGAAAGGGAGAAGTGGGGGAGAGAGAGGAGAAGAGAGAGAGAGGAGAGGTGGGGAGAGAGAGGAGAAGAGAGTGAGGAGAGGTGGGCAGAGAGAGAAGAGCGAGAGGAGAAGAGAGAGGAGAAGAGAGTGAGGAGAGGTGGGCAGAGAGAGAAGAGCGGAGAGCAGAAGAGAGAGAGGAGAAGAGAGTGAGGAGAGGTGGGCAGAGAGAGAAGAGCGAGAGGAGAAGAAAGTGAGGAGAGGAGAGGAGAGAGAGGAGAGAGAGGAGAAACAATCCAATTAAATATCTGTTTTTATTGGAAGCCAACAGTTAACTTAATTATGGAACTTTTCTAAGCACAAAAAGTACAAAATAAGCCCCAAATAAGGTCCTTTAATTGATCCTTTAAGGCACTAAATAAAAGTGCTGCTGGGCAACTTACAAGTAGTCTAAAGAGAGGCTGGCACTGGTTCGATTCATTGGGTGGTTTGTCAGGGTGAAGCCTGCAAAACACAAATACATAACACAACTTCATTTGTGCAGATGATAAGAACTAAACCACGAGCTGGCCCAAAATTACACACCTTTATTTAACAACACTGTCAATTATATGACATTTAACTGGGGCAAAACTTTTAATAAACATTTCTTTAAATAAATAAAAAAATCTCTTTCCATGTTGTATCCTATGTAATTACCATAGGCAGCAGGGTTGCCCTTGGATGCCGGCAGGTTGGCACGCAGGATGGCGTTGTTGAGGACATTCAGATATGTTGGCATGCTGTGGTAACCTTTGTTGTTGTACAGGACCTGGACACAAGCGATTGCTCTGTCAGTGGTTTTTGTTAATGCATTTGTGAACTTCTTGTCCAGTTCAGCGTGCCGCTTTACCTGAGCTGATCTGCGAACTGCTATCTTACGAACCATTGGAGGTATCTTTCTCCCAAAGGATGATGGGATTGATTTCTGGATGTTCCCCACTGTTAAACCACCATATCTATTGAGAACAAAGTCAGTGAACAAAAACAAAAAACAACAACTAAACTGTCAAAAGAATATACATTTGAATGTTTTGCTTAGGTATTATGGTTTTGCATGTCTACTGCATCACTATGTATTCAAGGCTAAATGTAGATAGAGTGCAGCACATTGACAGTATGAACATGGATGTGTGAGTATGTATTTATAAGTATGAAGCCTACATATTCGGTATATATTTTGGTGGATTGAACAATGAACAACTGATACTACATTTACTAATGCACTATAGCTGCATTTTTGGTTTATTATTAATTATGCATAATTGTATTTTATTTAATTTTCCTTTCTTTAATCTTCTTTAGTCTGTTTAATTGACTTAATTAGGCTTTTAATTTAAAAAAAACAACTTTGCAACATTTAAACTGTAGTTTACAGTATTTAGACAAGACTTTGTTCGGCTGCTTGTGTTAGTGTAGACTAAACTGTGAATAACCTTTCATTGCTTAAACATAATATATTTAATGACCACATCTTTCAATGTCCAGGAATTGTTTTCTTTCTCTAAACTCAACCACCACCAAACTCATTTTGTACATGCCCACTGTATGTAGACTATTATATTAAAAACTGTTGCAGTACAGATGTACTTCAGTTATTTTGTATTGCAATTTAATAGGCCGTGTTGTGCTGACTATTCCGTAATACAGGCTGACCCCGATGACCCCAGGGTTCTGAAGCCTTGCTCCACTGTTTCCTCTGCTCCAATGCCCTTTTCGCATCCGGCCCAAACCACTGGCCGTGCACAACGGGGAGCTTTTGCAGCGTCCGTCTACACTCGTCAGACATCAGCGCCATTCAAGCCACACCTAACGTTGTGTCAAATCCGAAGGCATGAAGTGCTACACCGTTTGTATCAGCAAACTCTCTCCCTTCACGGTCTGGCTGGGACAGTGTGGACTGGGCAAGGATAAACACAGAGAGGGAGTTTCCAATACCAGCCATCAGTGTAGCAACGGCATAAGCCCTTGAAAAAAGCTGTCAGTTACTGTGTCCAGCATTGTGGCCTTGGACATCTTGTGAGATAATTAGTGAGCAGTACTCTGGTCCACAGGAGGCACGTGAACTACGCCAGTGGTTTTCTAACTTATTTAGCCTACACCAAGCCAAAGTCTCAAGTCACACCTGTATTCATATCTGTGTGTTATCTATAAATGTTTATTTTTGTTTACTGGTGAAAATTTTAATTTGACAAACAACTCATTGAACACTCATGAAAGGTTTATTAAAATTACAACAACGCAGCAACATACCCATCTTAAACCAGGCTGTCATTCTCTCTGCTTCATCCTGCCTCTGTCCCCTCCTGGATCCCATGCTGGACCAATGACACCCTCCTATGGACTCACTCTAGCTGGCTTGCTCTGCTCAATCCTCTGGCTCACTAATCAAGTACCTGCTCTCCCTGACCAAGTGACTCCCTGGACTTCTTGCACATTTAGTATTATACAATAAATTCTTCATTGCACCAGCTCCCTGACTCAGTGTTCTGCATTTGGGTTTGAGCAGTTATGCTGCGTAACACAGACAGCTCACAAAAAAAGCAGGTGTGTGGGACTTGCATGTGGGCCTGGAAGAGCAAGTCGAAGAACTGGGTTGCCAACAAGATGAGCAGCTGGTGTGTCATCCAGCACCACCAGAAGGGAAACCTCTGAGCCATCCTTAGCCTCTACACTTGCATTGCAGACTCAGCCACCTGAAAATACAGTACGGGGGATGGATCCTCGCTGGGGCTAAATGCACCTTTACGGACTTGAAACGGAAAGTTTGAGGTCCTCGTTGAATTACATCATCCCCATCCTAACCTAATCCCAGGCATATACCTGAGGATTGGATGGGGGACATGAAGCTCACTCCAATGCTTTAGCAGCTCTATATCAGCTTGTAAAACCTCCATCTCGTGGTGAGAGGGAGCTTGCTCCATGACCTTTTTGCATTCTGGGATACTGTGCTCCTCCCGCTGTATGCACGGTACCAGGACTTCTATGAGTAAGCTTAGTGGGTGAAAGGTCCTTCAAACAGGAGGCCTTCAACCTGAAGTTAAACTCCACAAGAGGCACAGACCAGCATACCAGCAATTCAGATAGGTGTAAGGCTAGTAAATCTGAGCGTAAACTGTGACTAGGCCTAAGGCTGTCAATCAGAACCTCTAGCAGACATATTATCACAAATACAACCAAAAAACAAGTGGCTAGCCAGTCAGGCTAATCATACCTGCTGATAGTCTGTTCACCTAAATTGCAAGTGCAGCCAGATTATCCAAGAGAGAACTGTGGCTGGCCAATCACTACCTAAGGTCTTTAAGCTAGGTTGGAAACATATACATTTTAAATTGGAACACTTGCTGACACCTGACAACGAGTTTGTGCACACCATTAAGTCTTAGGAAAACCACATAGTGAGAAATGTGGTTCCCCTGAAACACACTATTCATGATGAATGTCAGAACCTCTAGCCAGGTTTCCATCCAAATTAGTTGCAAATTTTGTGAAAATCTGCAAATGTGAATGAATGGTAGTTTATATCCTTTACCGTTATGCGATTATTAGGAGTTTGTTAATCGAGATAAGAAGTAGGTGGCATCAATTCTCTTTATTTAAATAGCATGTAAACCTAAATTCGATGAAGAAATGTACAGGTTAAATAAAAATACAAACTTTGTGTTAGAAAGTGTGTATGAATGTATTATTTGCTGCAGTCTAAACTCAGTCTCTGGACCTCATCTTTAGAGCAACATCACATATTCAACTATTAAAACCAAATCAATTCAAATGAAATTCTTCCTCTAAATCATAGGTCTTCAACAGGGGGTCCGTGGAAGTAGTGCAGGGGGGTCGCAACATTGATTGTAGATAAAGCAAATATTTCTTTATAAAATATGTTTGTTTTATAAAACAAAAATATATATTTTTTTTTGCACATTCACATTCATTTTGTGTTATTAGGTTTGTATACTGAAAATATGTTCTGATAATATCTGAGCCAAAGCAACTTAAAAAAACTGTAAGAAACATGTTCATATTTCCATACTGTTAATATTGTATTTAAGGTAAAGACAAAAGTATAATTTTGTCATTAAAAATGGTTCAAAACTTCAGTTATTGTCTGAGTTAGTGAAATGCTCCCACAGCAGTCCTACCTGTGCAGGCGCAGTCTGTCTGATGTGAAGAGCAGATACTCAGAGACGTTCCGGCCTGTGATGTCCACCAGGATGTCACCTGTCACCACCTTCATGAGGGGGGGGGCGTCCTCCCACCCCACTGGAGCAGGAGAAGCCTGTCCCCTGCATCGAACAGGTACAACGCACCGGCTCATGGATGGACAGGGGGAGGGTGGGAGGAGAAGTCACAGGCTCTGAGCAAACATCAAAGAGGTGTCTTTAACTCAATATTATTATTTTTTTCACATTTTGACTTGTCACATTAAAGTTGCAACAGACCACTTCTTTCCCCCTAGTGTTTCCAAGTGTTATTACTGTTGTTGCCGTTGTCACAGAGACAACAGATCACTGTGCTTCCCTCAAACTGCATTGGTTTCTAATTGTGTAACAGAGACTATGATAACATATTTTCTGTAGATTCATCTACTTGTTCATATATTTTAATAGCAGCCTGGCACTAGCAGGGCTAATAGAAAATGAAAGGATTTCTTATCACATTATTTTTATTCATTGATTATTCTATCAATAAATAAAAAAGCATCCGACCAGTTTAAAAAACAAACAAACAAAAGAAATAAATGTGAACTAGTTCAGTTATTGGGACTGTGAGCTTAGTTCAAAATGTGAACTATGACCGTGTACTAGTTGATTTAAATCTGTGTGAACTGAGCTTTGAGCTCGCTCTGGTGACGTGTGAACTTGCACAACACTGTCTGTAACTAGATGACCTGTTGTTGGTGACCATGTTATCTGCAGTGGTGGTGTTGGGAAGTGGGGCTCTTATTTTATTTATTTTGCATGTTTGTTATGAAATTAATAAAATATAAATAAGCAAACATATATTTTTAGTGTAAGATATATTTGCACCTATGAAAGTCTTCACAAGCTTTTTGAGATGGACTTACCATGGACTGTGGTGGGAGGGGCGACTGTGAAGTTCCACAGTCCGTCCTCAAAGCGAGGATCTGGGTCATCGGAGGGTGCTGGTAGAGGAGGTGGAGGTACAAAGTTGGAGAGTGGGACCCCCTGTGTGAAGGAGTCCAGACACATAGAGTCAAAGTAGCGTGAAGCCAAGGTCTTGGAGTTGTTGGCGCTGGGGTTTAGGGTCTGGGCCAGTTGGTCCAGGGTGCTGTTGAAGGGGGTTTTAAGGACACAGGTGGCACCCACACCCGAGGGCAGACGAAGGGTGTTGGTAATCTTCTGTGGGCTGGAGTCTGGTGACATCCTAATCCTGAGAGCGGAGGCCAAATATGCTAAAATTAGATTCTGAACAGGTTATTGAGAGTCACAAAGACAGCATTTCCAAAATGTAATTTTTAAATTTTGACTCTAACAAAACCACTGCTGTGTACTTACATTGTATTTATTTTATAATGATTATTTTTTGATAATAGGTTATTTCAGTGTTTAAGGCCCTGCAAATCCTCACAGCTGTTTTCAGCTGGTCTAATCATTCCTCTGCTGCAGTTGGATATACAGTAACTATACTGGAGATTGAAGTCACAGGACTATGTTTTACATTAGAAGGATTAAGCTAACAGAAGAGTCAGGCAGATGTCAATCACATTCTGTGCAAGCCGACACAGTAAAGCTGTCAAATCAGCCAAAGTAAGTGAAAACATTTAGCATTTTCATCCTGTCTGCAAGCGGTTTGTACAATCAAACTGTTTTGGCTGCCAATGGATATACAGTATTGCAGAATTCTTGTTTTTATTATAAGAAAAAACCAAATTACTGAAGTATCTTATTTCCACATGTAATCAGTCTTTGAAGAAGCAAAACAATCAGTTGCTTGGTTTTGCTGGATATTTATCTCTTCAGTTTCTCCTTTAAGGAGGGTCATAAGTAAAAAGAAAAAAAAATGTCAATATGGGAATCTGTGTGAATGGCTTGATAAACCAAACAGATAAATACATACTTGTTTTAATGCCTTACAGTTTATACTCCAGATAAGACTTCCCATGTGGACTTATGCCCTTTAGAGTAAGCGGATAGGGAGTTGGATAGTTTTAAGGCAATGCCATTTGTTATTTATAGCCATTGAACAAAAGCATGGATTAATAATATAGAGTAGATATTACAATCACATGGTTCTTCCTGTTCATACTGGCCACAAATACATACCTCTCTAAAGGGATTTCAATATAAGTGATCTGTGTAAAATATGTTTCAAAGTTCTCGATTATTATTATTATCTGAGTTAGAAAAATCAAGTGATTATCTTCCAAAGTTAGTCTTTTGAGAACCAAATTTTCTCTTTCCCTCCACTGCAGATCAGCAAGGAACCACTGGAAATTGGTACTAAAAAGACTAAGTTTGGAAGATATCCTCTTGGACCACTGAAGACTCAATTAGGAAACTGTGGCTTAGTGCTTGTATACTAATTTGAAGGTCGGTAGTTCGACCGACCGGCCCCTGCAGTCGAAGTGTCCTTGGGCAAGATACTAAACTCCAAATTGCTTCTGATGGCACAGCCACTTGTGTGTTAGTGTGTGTGAATGTTTATCGCTCCTGATGAGAAGGTGGCGCCTTGTATAGTGCAGTGTATGTGAATGACATCAGCTGACAGGAAGTAGTCATGGACCCAAACTGTTGCCTAGCAATGCAATTTGGTTAAAACGGTCTGTAGGTGTAGTGCAGCTCCTTTAAGGAATAAGCTCAGTGCGTAGTGTGTGTGTAGCAACAGAAAGTGACGGTGTGGCAGCACTCAGAGCAAGCAGAGGCTGGCGACCAGAGTAGAGTAAAGTTAGCATCATACTGTGAGTGTAGCAGTGGATGTACTTTGCTTCCAGAGCACAATCTATGTTGTTCTCTCCGCTGTAATACGAATAATACTGGATATTGTGCTCAGCTATTATTTTAGAATGGTCATTGTGAGCATATTAGCATGCTGGTGTAAGTATTCAGCTGACCAGGTTGAGAGTCATACTTTCCGTCTTCCTTCATTTGAAGCAGTCCTGTTTGGAGATTCTGTTGACATGTTGTTATGACCTTTCCCCAAAAGGTACGACCAACCTTTTGGTCTTCTTTACAAAATCTATCCTCAGCTATAGGCTGCACAATGACATCTCAGTTTGTACGGCACTATCACTGTGAATAAAATAAGTGTAATCTTACCTGTACTGGGATCTGTCTTCGTTAGCGTAGGGGATGAAGTTGCCTCTAGGTTGAGTATAGTTATGATACTGAGATGGAGACAAGATCAGGGGGGGCAAATCTCCTGTAACACAATACAAACAGAATGTTCATCCACCTGTTAGGGCTTGATTTATTTTAAAAGTAGTGCAAAGCATCAACATTTACAATGAAGATCACCAAGCATGTTATTATTGCTAAGAGCCCGTACTGCGGGAAATTAAAAGTTATTAAAACATTAAATTGAGTTAAATAGGTAATTTTATGTTTAAAAATTACGTATTATCCTATTAAATATGTGCTAATTTACATACATTTCCAGAACAGAAATCTGAACATTGGATAAAGCCAGGTTTGAAATGTATCGTTTCATTTGTTGACATATTAAGAGTCAAAGGATTTTACAGATCCTGGATCCTACAGATATTTCCCTCAGGAGGTGGTTGAGGCCCAATTAAAGCTGAAAGGATTGAAACTATTAGACTTAGACAAACAGGATTCCAAATGAATGCTAATATTGCACCGTGTCTGCTAGATGTACTAGCCAAAACTTATACTGTTATGATCCTGGGTTTCCTGCTTCCTGTTTTATTTTGAAAAGTTCACTCCACTTTTGTCATGTTTAGTTTTACTTCCTATGATTGTTTGCTCCTCTCTGATTTAATCCTCCTGTGTGCAATCACTCTGCCCTTGTGTCTTTGCCTGCCTACTCCAACTGTGTCTCGTTCTGGTGATTAGTGTCTGTGTGTATATATACACCTGTCTGTCCCATTGTTCCTTGCTGTATCGTGGTGTTCCCTTGTGTCATCGGTACTTCCTGGTTTGTTCTTTCAGTTTTACATTATACCTTTTGTTTTTCAGCTTTTCATGGCCTACTCTCAGTTTTGCATTGTACCTTTTTGAATATTTAAGCTTAATAAATGCTCTTTCTGTTAACACTCTCGTCCTGTGTACTGCGTTTGAGTCCTCCCCTTTACACCACCCGTGACATATACACTGCCCGTCCAAAAAAGAAGTCGCACATAAAAGAAGTCGCACACTCTAATATTTCGTTGGACCGCATTTAGCTTTGAGTATAACAGGATTCGCTGTGGCATCGTTTTGATGAGCTTCTGCAATGTCACAACATTTATTTCCGTCCAGAGTTGCATTAAATTTCCACCAAGATCTTGTATTGATGAGAGAGAGGCACGAAGCATGATGGTGCATCACTTCATTCGCCTCTCGTCTTACCCTCGTCGCACCCATCACTCTGGAACAGGCTAAATCTGGATTCATCAGACCACATGACCTTATTCTTGCTCCAGAGTCCAATCTCTATGCTGCTTAGCAAATTGAAGCCTTTTTTCCCCGATTAGCCTCACTGATCAGTGGTTTTCTTATGGCTACACAGCTGTTTAGTCCCAATCCCTTGAGTTCCCTTCACATTGTGCGTGTGGTAATATTTTTACTTTCACTATTAAACATAGCCCTGAGATCTACTGTTGATTTCTTACGAGATGATTTCACCAAACGTTTAAGTCAGGGGTGTCAAACTCATTATAGTTCAGGGGCCACATGCAGCTCAATTTGATCTCAAGTGGGCCGGACCAGTAAAATCACAGCATAAATAACGACAACCCCAAATTCTTCCCTTCGTTTTACATCCTGGGTAAGACGTTAAACTGCATCCTATTGTGGGCGGATCGAGCTCATAGCCATGTAAGGCATAGCCATGTAAGGCAACCCATCTAGGAGAAGGACACTCCGAACAAAAACCAAGGGTGCTGTTCGCACCCGGCTCCGAGCCGTATACCATCTGGAGGCATCAGAGTGAAGGGCGGATAAGGGCTTATGCCCAAAACGGCCAGAGTAGGACTGTGAGGAGCTGCGCCCCACAGTTCTTATATTTGCGCATTGTAAGGCCTAAATTATGGAGAACAAAGTCATTCCATATCATATACTTCCAACGGCGGGAGTCCGCAGGAACCAAGCAGCGGATGGTGGGGCTGGTCCTCTCCCCGGAGGACAGTATGACGATAGGACCTCAAACCCGGAAGGGAGGGTTCTATCCGACCACAGCACACGGTCCAAAGCACTCCTGCGTTGCCGGAGACCATTCACCATGGGAATCTTCAACGCAAACACAGTTAGAGAAGAAGGGAGGTTGGAGGAGCTGGCACACTGTGCTGAGGAAAGGGGAGTGGAGATCCTGGGAATCCAAGAGAATAGAAGAATGCATGCTGAGGATCAGATCGTGTATCACAGAGTGGAGAAATGCTGGTTCATCACCTCATCAGCGTGGCGAAACGAGGCACAAGCTGCCACGGAGTGGGGTTACTACTGAGTTCTCGGGCACATAAGGCTCTCCTTAGGGTACACACCAACAGGATCCTTAGAGCTGACTTTGATGGCAACCCAGTCACAACTGTCATAGTCGTGTACTCACCACCAATATGGCACAAGCTGAGGAGGTGGAGAAGTTCTATGAGGACCTTGCAACAGAGGTCCATGATATCCCGGCTCACAACTTCCTTGCAATCCTGGGTGACTTCAATGCAAGGCTCGTACCGGAGGACGCACCTCTCACATACCACAACTACACTAACCGCAATGGCAAACATCTTGCAGCTAGCTGCGAACACCATGTTCCAGAAAAGAATGGGCAAGAGATGGACCTTTCAGGATCGGGCTACCGGTATGCAACGTCAACTGGACTACATACTAGTAAGGCTAAAGGTGGAGAAACTCGATCTTGAACACTGAACCTTACAGCACGTTCAACTCTGTGGGCTCTGATCATCGAGTGGTCTCCATAAGGGTGAGACTGAGCCTCAGGGTCCCGGTATGACTGGAAGGCATTCTCGGACAGCCCTGGCCTTCAAACCAGGTACGCAGGGGAGGTGAGGAATTGCTTCCAGCTGCTGGGCGAGGAGGAGGAGCCTAATGCCAAGTACAGGCGGTTCGTTGCTGTGAACGGGGAGGTGACCAGTATGTGTGTTCCAGTGATGGAGAGGAATGGAGTATCCCAGAGGTCCAGGCATCTGGAGGTCATGGTGGCGCGTGAGGGAGTGGAAGAAGCACAGTGAGGCTTTGGGCACGAGCCGACTGCAGAGAATTGCATGGTATTGCATATGGCCAAACAAATGGTGAACAGCAGTACAGGGAGGCATGGAGGGTCATCAATGAGATGAGTGGGAAGAAAAGGTCGAAGGAGGGACAAGTGGCGGACGACAGCCCAGAAGAGAGGGTGACCTCCTGGTTCACTCACTTCCGAAATCTCCTGGGAACACACCTGTCAGTGGATGGACCTGAGGAAGTGATACCTGTCGTCCTCACGAATCTCGCTATTGACGATGGTCCCTTTACAGTCAGGGAGTTTGCCAAAGTGAAATCCACACTGAAGCAGGGAAAAAGTACTGGGCCGGACGGCATCCCTCCAGAGGTCTGTAAGAACTGTGATTTTGACGACATCATCCTGGAGTTCTGCAACCGCGCCCTTATGACAAACAGCCAGCCTGATATGTGGTCTCTCTCTAACATCATCCCAGTGCCTAAGTCCGGAGATCTCTCGAAGCCAGACAACTACCGTGGCATAAGTCTGACTTGAGTCATTGCAAAAATGTACAACCGCATGGTACTGAACTGGATACGGAGCGCCATCGACCCCCACCTGAGAGAGAACTAAAACGGTTTCCGAGAGAAGAGGACCACTGTGACCCAGATCTTGGCCTTGAGGAGAATCATCGAGGAGGTTAAGAAGAACAACCTGACAGCAGTAGTGTGCTTCATCGATTTCAAAAAGGGATTTGACACGATACACAGAGGCGTGATGATGAAGATACTCAAGGCCTACGGTGTCCCTTCTAATTTACTCCGGGCCATAGGAACCATGTAGAAGGGTACAAGAGGAAAGGTGGTAACCCCAGATGGCAACAGTGAAGAGTTTGACATCCTGGCTGGGGTGTTGCAAGGGGACACCCTTGCCCCCTTCCTCTTCATCATAGTCCTAGACTATGCGCTCAGGAAGGCCATCAGTGGACGGGAGCTAGAACTCGGTCTCACAATAACACCTAAGAGGTCGAGACGACACCCCGCTCTAGTCCTAACGGACCTGGACTATGCGAATGACATCAGTCTGCTCTCTGACCGTGTAGAGCAAGCACAGGAACTCCTGGGCAGAGTGGAGACAGAGTGCGCCAAGGTTGGCCTTCAGCTAAATGCCAAGAAAACTGAGTTCATAACATATAACATCCCCCCGGACCATCCACCTCTAAAAACAACAGGAGGCACTGCTCTAAAGGAAGTCAATGATTTCAAATACCTGGGCTCGTGGGTCAACTCGTCCGAGCAAGACCTTAAAGTGAGGAAGGCGCTTGCATGGAGGGCCCTGAACGGCATTACCTGTGTGTGGAACTCCAACCTCTCCCGACAAATGAAACTCAGCTTCTTCCATGCAACAGTGGAGTCTGTTCTCCTGTATGGCAGTGAATGCTAGACCCTGAAGCCCACCCTGCAGAAATCCCTAGATGGGTGCTACACGAGAATGCTGCATGTGGTACTTGGCATCAACAAGGGTGAGCATGTCACCAACACGCACTTGTATGGGGGGGTGCTAAGGGTGGGCAAGAAAACAGTGGTCAGGAGAATGAGGCTGGCAGGTCACTGCCAGAGACACCAAGAGCTGCCAGCCAGCAAACTTGTGCTGTGGGAGCCAACACACGGGCACGATCACGAGGGCGTCCCACAATAACATACGTGGATGTACTCAGGAAAGATGGGGGAGCAGAAAATACTGCCGAGCTAACCAGATGCATGGAGGATCGGGATGACTGGAAGCACCGATGGAGGGCCCGTCTAAGGACGACCTAGTAGTAGTAGTAGTAGTTTTAGTGCAAAAAATGGACAAGTACATTCTAAAAATGTTCAAACTTAATCTTTTTAAAAAACATAATGAACAACCTGAAATTTCTTAAGAAAAAAAGGTGCAATTTCAACAATAGTATTAGTTTATCATTTACACATGTGTGTTACAACTTACAGATCACAGTGTATCTACAAAGGCTTTTACTTTAAGATCAAAACAACAACAATTTTTACACTTTGCAAAGTCATCCCCCGGGCCGGATTGGACCCTCTGGTGGGCCGGTTTTGGCTCGCGGGCCGCATGTTTGATACCCCTGGTTTAAGTGATCTCCGATCACCATCATTCAAAAAAAGAGATATTCCACACAATTAAACTTGTGCAGAATATGTATTTTCATCATTTACTTAATCTGATGTACTCAGCAATACCCAGTGGTGATAGTAACAAAGTACATTTACTAAAGTTCTTTAGTTAAATACAATATTAAGGTACTTTACTTGAGTATTTCATTTTCTATTACTTTCATACTTCTATGAAATCTCACCAATTTCAGGCACAGATAGGGCCACGGTCATGGCCACACATACGAAGAAGGCAGGTAGGAGGATCTGAGAGAAGAGGCCTTTGGTGTTCCTCTTGGCACAGTGGAACCTCTTGACGATGAGGCCATGAAACTGACTCAGCTTTAACCACCAACCCTCCAACTTGAAGCTGCCCTGCCCCTCCAGGACCTCTGGCTCTGGTGACGAGGAATTCTCTGCATCCCCTGGAGGTAAAGAAGAAATCAGATGAAAAAAACATAATGGAAAAATAAATGAGTTGAGATGAATAGCAATTGCAATTCATGACTCCCTATCTGGATGATTCTACAGACTTGACAAAACACATTTTGTAGTGCAACACATACAGTGCTTTTCTCATCACTATAGCTTTATTTATTCAGGAAGTCTGATTGAGAAAAGTTCTCTTTTACAACAGAGACCTGACAACAAATTACACATTCAATAATGCAACAAGACGGTTCAGTAACAGAAAGCAATCACAGACACAAACATGAGCATATTTTCAGAAATAATAAAAATATGAGTAACTAAAACTTAAAATACCCTCAAATATATAAGTTCCTCATACTTCTGTTTGTTTTGCAGGTCATTCATGTAGTAAAGTGCATAGTACTTTAAACCAGTCTTCCCCAGTCCAGAGTTATGAGGAACTTTTGAAGCTAAAGTGATCGATGTTACAATTGTTCACTTTGAGCTCAACTAAGGATGTTAAATATCTCAACAAGGCCTTACAAATGAAAACAAAGGTATGCTAATGCCTTCTCCATGTCAGCGACTTCATATAACTTTCATATAACTGCCTTGAGTAATGAATAATGGAACTGTGGTATATTGCATCCAGTGGTTTAAGCATGAACAGGACATCTCCCTACCGTGGAGATACACTGAACTGCATAATGGTTTTTTCCCGTTTGTTAAGGAGAAACAAGCTCTGTTCTAGAGTTACAATCCAATTTGAGTGTTTTGCCTTTTGTGTGAGTTCACGTTGAATAGGTGATTTTTTTGGACAATTGGCTCAAACCAATTCCTATGTATATACTGTACTGTACTGTATTGATTAAATCACCAGTGAGGACAGAGATGATTGTGGGTATATGAAGATTTATGTATTTTTTAAACTTTAGAACAAGCTAGAGAAGACCTGGTTTGCAGTAGAGTTGATGGCATACAAAATGGGATTGTCAGCATACAAATATATACATTGCAGTTGGACAATACAAATCTATGTTTAGAGTTAATAGCAGAGGGCTTGTTATAGATATGAAGTTAGATGCTAAAGAAATCACGTCAACAAAGTACGAAAAGAACCCCATCACACGTATATGGTTGTATAGAGCACAGAACATTTATTTTACATTACCCTCTACTTTTACTTGTACCACAAGTGTAGATAACTTGTAAATGCAGTTTGAAACCTAAGAGAAAATTCTAGAAATGCAAGAAAATGATTGATTTTGATGTTCTCACTTGTACATGCCTCTGAAGCACACATCTGTTCATAAGAGTAGTTATTGCAAGGCCCAATGTGATCAGTTAAAGAAAAACACATGATATGATATATTAACCAACATCTCTTGGTTGTCTGCTGCTATCTTGTTGTCTTACCCCTCAGGCTGGCAGAGTCAAGCTCTTGGCCGTTGTCAAAGAGTGGACAGTAATCTCCATAAAAGTCTGCGTAGAGTCCCCCTTCATCCCCCCTCACTGAACCAATGGACGAGGAGGATTTCAGGGAGGACTGGCTCTGGCTCAGCCTGGAGCACGTCACCAGATTACTCAGCTCCACCTCCGGCTTCTCAGTCTCCACTGAAGGGCCAGTATCACAATGTGGCGCCCTCAGGCCTCCTGAACCAACAGAGGGTTTTCTCACTGAGCTGCCCCCTGGGGAACCCTTCATGTCTGCCAAGGGACGGAGAGACAGTGGGAGAAGATGATCAACTTCAACTGGATCAAAGAATGAACTCAAATAAGTCGGAGCTTTAATTCACAACACATTTAGCAAACACCAATTATTGTTGGGAAATTCATGACTAATTCATAAAAGCTAAAAACATGTGGAAACGTGAGCTGTCTGGAGACACAGGAGAGAAACATGGTCTCACCAGCGTCACTGTTCTCCAGAGACTGGTCCTCCTCAGACACTTTGAGGAAAACCTCCTCTAGGGTGGTGTCCATCACCCCAAAGCTGGTCAGGGCAAGGCTGTCCAAGCTCTGCTCTAAAGCCTGGAGGCACATACAACAGAAGAGAGTCAAATTTCTGTGGAGTGTATTCATTCATTTGCCAAGATCCCCACTAACACTACATGGCTGGGCAATATGGCCTGTTATTTATATCATGATTCATTGTCACATATACCTTGGTATATATTTACAAATAAATTATATATATATATATATATATACAGTTAGGTCCATAAATATTTGGACATTGACACAATTTTCATCATTTTGGCTCTGTACACGACCACAATGGACTTGAAATTAAACAATCAATATGTACATTAAGTGCAGACTTTCAGCTTTAGTTTGAGGTTATGTACATCCAAATCAAGTGAATGGAGGAGGAATTACAACACATTTTATATGTGGTATCCCCCTTATATACATATACATATATATATAGAAGCACAGCCATCCGTGAGAGACTCGGAGTGGAGCCGCTGCTCCTTTGCGTTGAAAGGAGCCAGTTGAGGTGGTTCACCTAGTAAGGAGCCACCTGGTCACCTCCCTAGGGAGCGCCTCGGGATCCCCCAGTATAAGAGGTAGAAGATGGATGGATGGATGGATGGATGGATGGATATGGATATGAATATATATATACATATACATATACATATATATATATATATATACATACACATATAGTATATGAGAAGACCATAACCCCTAACTCTATTCTCTGTGCAGTTGGGACCATACATTACAGATGCAGTGCATATTTGCAAATTTGAAAAATAGGATGTAAATGTTAATATTGTTTATACCCCTTTTGTTTTATAGTCATATAAATAGCACTTCCAACTGCATTTGTATAAAAGTGTGCTTAGTTTTGCTATAATTAGTGTCTTTGGAAACTTTGGGATCCCTACGAGAATATCAAAGGTTTTTTAAGTTTGAACGACGATTGCCTGGATAGCAGGAGTTTGCACTAACTGACCCACAGCTGGCTGAGTGAAGTCTAAGTTTTTTTTTTTAAAGGGGTTGGCTACAAATGACATCCTTTTTCTAGGGATTAAGTTCATATAACTTAAAACAGGTTGGTAAAAAATGTATGACTTTGTTAAGGTACAGTAAATCTTGTACCTGGAACAGCCTCTCGAAGCAGCCCTTCTTGACAGCCTCGGAGGGCAGGACGTAGGACAGCTCAGTGTTGGAGTCCAACACCAGCAGGCAGGACGCCACAAACTGGCGAATAAACTGAGTGACTCGAGCTTCTGAGCAAGGTGACAGAGAGGAGGATGGAGACAGAGACGAAGGAGGCTGCAGCTGGCTGCCCTGTCCTTAAGGATGAAAGGAACACACAACATGATGGATGGATGTAAGAGGGAGGACAGGATGGGTAAAGGGAAATAGAGAAGAGTCAGACAGGTAAGATAAAGACAAAGAAAACATAGTGCCGTCAGTTAAAAAAAACAGGCAACAGTGTAGATGAATTGAGAAGAGGTTGGAGGCACTTCATCAACTTATGACATAATTAGTAACAAGCTAAGACAAACAGTCCAACAGGTGACTGTCAGCACTCACACAACCACAAGTACAACAACATGTATTCATTTGAAGTTATTAACAGAGTGTTAATGTGCCTTTTTGTCTCAATAACAATTTCAACACAATATACACATTCTCATTGTCATAACTTAGTCAAATTGGAATGCACAGAATGTTAAAATCACTTAGTCACTTAGTTTTACAATCCAGTAAGAAGGACTTCTTAAGGATACACTTTTACAAAGCTGCTCACAAATAATAGACAACAGGTGTTCCTTATAAATAAGGTCTTGCCCCATAAACATCAAATTAAGACTTTTTCTTCACTGTCAAAAGTCATCCAGGAGATTTCTGTGTGTACATTCACAGTTCGAGTGAAAACAGGAACTGCAATCAGCTAATACACAATGACTTCATGGTGCACATTCAACAAACTGTAGAACAACTAAATGATAAAACAAACAAGGTTCGAGTGCATTCCACAGCTTATTGACTGGCCCCACACAAACATTTCCTGCTTAGTGGCAAAATCCAAAATCCAAAATTTAGACTGTCGATACATTTTCTTTTACAGAACATGTATGTACCACTCACATGCAAACTGATTGCCTTTCTGAGTATCCCAACATATACAGTACAAAAACAATGTAAGTCATGTCTACACGTAGTGACTAATAAATAAGTAGTAACGGGAGCAAAACCTGAGAAACATCGATGATTTCCAGTATGACAACATAACAGGTGGGGAAACTACAAAACAGGAGCAATCTAGAACTCATGCAGAGAAACCGCACACACCTCTGCCTTCACTCTGCTTTTTGACCAGTGTCAGTTTGTATCCGTCTCCGTATGTGCTCTTCAGGAAGAGTGGCGAGCCACAGCACTTGAGTTTCCCATGTGAGATGATGGCAATGCGATCTCCCAGAAGGTCTGCTTCATCCATATGGTGGGTGGACAGCAGAATTGTACGGCCTGGGGCAGAGGTAGAACACACCCTTACACACATACAGCAGCTGGTTTGTGACAGGATCTAAACCATAATGTGAAAACTGAATATAAAAGGAGATCATTACATTTCAAGAATGTTTCTGTCACCAGGGATCTCTAAACAAAACAATAACAAAAAATGGGAGTGAAGCAGCGTGGAATCATGGGAGTTTATCACTGCAGTCAGCTTCTCCCGGTTAGAATTCCTTCATTGAGATTTTTCACCGGGAGCCGAATTATCTACAGAGGTTTGCTCCTCTCCCAAACAAACAAACCTACTGAGTGAAACTGCTAAAAACACTGAATAAAGTGTAAATAGTGTTTTCTGATGCTGTTGGGTTTGCTCAAATGGTTTCTCTGATAACTTAAGATCCAGACAAATCTTTCATCCAAATATCAAAATAAAAAAGACCAAGCTTTAAAAAGTGTAAAAATGTACCTTAACATTGGATGAAAAGTTAATTTATGACAGCTTCTGGCAAACAACCACAACACTGATGCACACATAAAGGGGATACAACACCATTACGTTACGATGAAACGGACAGGAGTTTGAAAAACTGCTGGAAATATTTAGAATTATGTACACAACTCAACAACATATCTCGTAGATGTCGTAGCTTTATGACATTCTAATGCGGAAATGTTTCATATTATCTTTAAGATTAGCATGTGAAAGAGTGCCACTACTTTCTTTTCTTAAAAAATACCTAGAATGCAATGACAACTCTTCACAAACACAAATAGTTGTTAGCACATAACGCAAGGATGCCCTGAGTCTCCACTCACCCTGTTTGTACTTGAGGATCAGGTCCCAGATGGCCCTGCGAGCGTAGGGGTCCACTCCTGCTGTGGGTTCGTCCAGGATGACAGCCCTGGAGCCGCCAACGAAGGCGATGGCCACAGACAGTTTCCTCTTCATCCCACCGGACAAAGTCTGCACCAAGCTGTGGCGCTTGTTGGATAACTCCAGGTCAACAATCATCCTGGACACACACCCACACACAGTAAAGCAATTTGTTCCTTGCTGTAGGTGATTCAACTATCTCCATCACTTTCTTTTCTAACTGTCAGTTTTACAGTATTATAGCAGCCACTGTATCGCTAGTTATACAGTGGCTGACAGCTAACACAAAGAAATTCAGTATAATGTACATTTCCACTGCACTTAACCTATAATTTCAAGTCATTTCATACTCACCACTGTGATGCATCCTGTTCTTCTGTTTAACAGAAATATTCTCATTCACTAATTAATCTAAATCATTAATAATAAATGAATCCTCTTTGCTGTTTTTCAATTGCTGTTAGTTACGGTACATTCATTGAATGGATATCTACCTAGGTACATGATGTGTAACTGTCATAGGACTCAAACACAGGTGTCATTTACAGGAAATAACTATAACTATTATACTTTTCACATAAGCCTCAACACAGAGATCCGACAGTCTTCTATTGTTCATTTGATTTTTTTTTTTTTATTGTTTAGTCTTTTTTTTAATGTCTGTAACTAATAAAAAACTAAGTAAATTAGATCATGAATGTGTGTAGTCAGACTACAGGTTTGCATTTTGTAATCATTGTATACTTAGCTATTTGATTTGACAGACCTTATTTGTAATGCTATATTGTATCAGAATGCCCCGGGCAAAGATTGAATGGAAACTCTTTATATGGAGTCCATGTCTATATTGCATTATAAACATACATATAATGCGTTATCATTTGTTATAGCACTGCACAATTATAATTAAAAGCACTCATAAATATTTATAAAAACTTTATAAAGTATTTTATAATGACTTATAAGGTCAAGTATCATAATACTTCATAATTGCTGTTCACTCACTGCATTTCTTTCCTGCAAGTACCATAGTGTATAATTCCCATAGCTGTAATACATTTTAATAATTTTATAATGCATTATTATCACTGTTGAATTGAAATGTGATTATAAGCCACTCAGTTCTAGGTCATTTTTTTGCTTAAGCTTAATAAATCTATGCACAAACAACATACAAAACGTTGTAAAATATATTTTAAATTATTTTTGAATGACGAGCAATTATAAAGTATTATAATACTTGACTATAAGTCCTTATAATGTGTTATGATTATTATTACAAAGCATTTATAATAGTTATAACTATGACTATACTGCGTTATAAGCAGATTGTAACACATTTTAAGTTTGTTTACAATGCATTATAGACAAGCCGTGTTAACAAAGGCATTTCCATAAACTAAACTAACTAACAGCAGACTTGCACTGACTTGTCCATCTCCTTGCGTATGTCTTCTTCAGCCATGCCTTTGAGTCTGGAGTAGAACCACAGGTGCTCCTCCACACTTAGCTTGTCAAACAGGACATTGTGCTGTGGACACATGCCCAAGTTCTGACGAATCCGCTCCATCTCCGTGCGGATATCATGACCATATATGGTAGCAGAACCGGAGGTGGGCGGGAACAAGCCTGTCAGGATGGACCTATGACAATTCAGTGTAGGCAGTCAGTAGAAGTAGCAGTAACAGTCAGGCAATTCAAACAAGATTGTTATGTTATACACCTCTATATATTGGATCTTGGGCTGCTTATTTGGAGTTGTTGGCATTAATTGGTCTAGTAAGATAACTTTATTAAAATATAACTATTCATTTAATACTTGTTTTTTTATTCATAAACTGCTGATAGTTGCTCCATGTTTTCATGCATATGGTGCAGCTGGAGTAGACCAAACATCCCTCAGGGATTCAAGTATAGAAGTTGGTGGAAGTATTAGTTTCTTTTTTTGTACTTATACTTTTTTGAGTATTCTATAGTAATTTTCTAAATATAAACATTCACATATTTATCTGAACTTCAACTTCGAATGTTACATATTTTGTCATGAATATTTAACATTTAGAGAAATACTTGAAACAAAGTTTTCAGGGGCTTTAAATGTGAAATGTGTCCAGCTGTTTCTATATACCAATATGTGACACTAACTTTGAACACTAAGAAAAGGTATACTGGTGTAATTACTGTAGGTGGGATGGCATGTCCTTAAGCCAGAAGAAGGCAGGTTATACAGAGTGCCACAGCAGGAGAATATAAACTTATGAAAGTTGGATGACATTAATAGTCTTTTTTATATACCAGTATTTTAGTTGATAACTGATCTTCAGTGTTGACTTTTATCCTCACACACATCAACAAGCACACACACACTAGTCCCCCTCACATGGTTGTGGTCTTGCCAGCGCCGTTATGTCCCAGGAAGGAGACTACCTGGTTTTCATGGAGGTTGAGGCTCAGTTTGTTGAGGGCCAGTTTGCTGCCGGTTTTGTACACTTTGGTCAGTTTGTCTATACACACCACCAACGAGAGGTGGCTTGGCTCCTCCTCTATGCCGCGCATCTCCTCTAGGGTCACAATGAAAAAGGAAGAAGTAAGTGTTGTACAAGAGATATTGCTTGAATATAAAGAAGATCTGCCTGCCTTGTCTGTCTGCCTCTCTGTCTGTCTGTCTGTCTGCCTCTCTATCTGTCTGTCTGTCTGCCTCTCTGTCTGTCTGTCTGTCTGTCTGTCTGTCTGTCTGTCTGCCTGTCTGTTTGTCTGTCTGTCTGTCTGTCTGTCTGTCTGCAGTATGCCTCTCTGTCTGTCTGTCTGTCTGTCTGCCTGCCTGTCTTTATGCCTCTCTGTCCGTCTGTCTGTCTGTCAGTTCATTAGAGCAGACTGCTGAAACTCTAAGAGTCTAAATATCTCTGCTATCTTATAATCTCCAGGTGGAGCTCAGATATGTGTGTGTTACTGTGTCTCTGGGGGCTGTCCGCTCCGTGTATGTTGCTCCGGGCGGCAGAGACGAAGGAACGACTCGTGTTTTTGTTTTGTCCTCCACGGCAATATATATATATATATATACCCTGGAGGGGAGCGTGCTGAGACTCGGATTCGGCGGCGTATATCACAGCACCTGTAGTCACAGCGGGCTGATGGAGTTCTGGGTCTAACCTGTGTAAAGGCAGCAACAGAAAGTTTGACGATCCGTTGGGGAGTCGGCTGAATCAGTGCTGTCTGCTAACTGCTAACAAAAGATCTGTCCGTCTCCCAGCCGCTGCACGCTCTACTGCCGGAGAAGCAGCGTCCTGCGGATGAGAACGAGGCGAGGCTGCAGACGTTTTCTGCAGGGATCATGGATGTGATGTTGACCCTGAGTCTGCTGAGTCAGGCAGCTGTTCTTCTTCTCCCTCTGCACTGAGGGCAGACTGGAGCTACACTGACTCACTATCGCCTCCTAGACATGACGGGCCTGCGCTAGTCAGTTAGCATGCTAACTTCAGGAGATATCTCTGCAACACAACACAGAGACGTCTTTGACGTCAACACTGTTACTTCTTCACACTCTGTTGATAATGTTAGTTCATTTTTTTCATGTTTTAAGGATCATTTCTGGCAGATCTTACACATTGAACCACTAAATTGATCATTCAGGATCATGAATCGTGGCTGCGCCTGTTGCCCTGGTCCTGCTGGACACCGGGAAGCCTTTTTGACATTTTCCTGGATTCATCCATACTTTCTCTTTTTTCAACCCAACATAATTTCTGTCAAATGTTGTATTTTTACCATGTTGTTTATTCTGTACACACGACATCTATTACAGTCTGTCTGTCCTGGGAGAGGGATCCCTCCTCAGTCTCTCCCTGACGTTTCTTTCATTTTCCCCCCTTTAATTATGGGGTTTCTTTTAGGAAGTTTATCCTTGTGCGATGCAAGGGTCTAAGGACAGAGGGTGTCGTAACCTGTACAGTCTGTAAAGCACACTGAGACAAATGTATAATTTGTGATATTGGGCTATATAAATTAATTTGATTTGAAATTTGATTTGATTGATCTATAGAACATAAGAATCTAATTTACAAGCTGTCCTCGTCAGCACCAAATAATCATTTGTCCATACCAGATCTCCGCTGGTCCATAGCACAAGCCTGATCCTCTTCCATCACACTGAGTCTGGCAGGACCTCCTCCCCACCACGGCCAATCCCAGGTCTCAACACGCCCACTGCCTGACCAATAGGACCTCTGCAGGGGGAAGTACCATGGGCGGGGAAGCCCGTACATTCCTATAATAGAGGAAAAGCACGTTTGATCTAATCTATCTGAAAATATATATTAAACATTGAGAACAGGATGAGGATTCATAGGGCAATCATTTCATACCTGGATGCACGGCTTCTATGTACCAAGTGAGCACACCATACACAGCGGCATCGATGATAAGCATCATCATGGACAGACCCAGGTTAAAGTCATCACCTTCTACCGGTGACTGGCTGATTGTCCGCCACTGGATTCCAACACCTGCTACCTCATACAACGCAAAATACTTGGAGCCCAGGCCGAAGGCTGTGGTGGACATCAGAGACTGGAGGGGACAGGTATATATAGTATTTTCTGGATTATTTAGTAATACTTTACAGTTACAACAAGGAGCAACTTTTTCAAACATACCCCAAATGTAGTTAGATTTAAATGAAAAGATGAGGGAAAAAGGGAAAAGGCCTTACAGCGATGCACTTCTCAAAGGCTGTGATCTTATCATGGGCCACCTCCTCCCTAATGGCCACATACATGTAGGGCACGTAGCTGAGGAAGTAGATAATTCCTCCACAGGCTGAAGCCAGTTTGGCCTTGGAGTAGATTACTGACACCAAAAAACTGGAAAATAAAGCGATGTTACAAACACACACGCACACAAACATACACTAGAAATCTATGTTTATACTATTTTCTGTGTGTATATATATTCACATCAACATAGCAATAACAGACTATGATAAAATTGGTTATTGTCCTATAAATAGGTTGTGAAAAAATTATTATGAATGACAATTGCTGGTATACGTATATGTACTAACCCTGCTTAAAATCCCATTTAGTTGTGTTGACACAGACAGCATAATGTTTATCTACATAGCAGTACTACTGTAATGATTAACAATTTTGCTTCTTGAAATATTGTGACTTTATTCTTGAACAGAAACCTTGCCATAACACATATGAGCTATTTAAATTCAGAGGTTTATAAATGAATTAAAATGAATTCATTTATCATTGATGTGAATAGGTGCCACATGCATATTTAAATATGTTACTTCCCCAAACAAAAGACACTAAAGAGACACAAAAGCAGTGGCGGGCCGTGCATTTCCCACCTAGGCCTTCAGTGATGTCCTACACAGTCCTACCTGAATTATTCCACCTCTTAATACCATCATTATGACGCCATGGCTCTAGAAACTATACATTTAGACAGAAACGCAGTATAACCGGGCGTTGCATCACCCTAACATAGTCAAGTACAACAGAGTTATATTAATATTTCCGAAGCATTTATAATCAATAAATTCGCATTTCCCTATTTTTGTTCACCCGTTCGTTGTGGAGATCCGTTTCCCTGCGCACTTGTTCGTTGAGCTGTAGATCCACTCGGGTGTCCCAAAGGTTTTCAAAAGCACCGTTGCTTGTAAGTGCCCAGCCGTTCTTTGGTGTCTCGTTGCTGCCTTGGTTAGACAACTCAAATTTCCAAACCTAGTGTGGCTCCAAACATCAAATCGATCAGTTGTAAATAGCAGGCATTCCCAGCAGTACAATGTGCAGTGCAATGTGATTGGTTAACGCCACAGTTTTGTTTCCGTTTCGACAGGCGCCCGCACTGTTGATTCTGAAGGCCTCAGGGCAGATCTCTTGGACCCTGGCAACACATTATGGCTGAAATATGATTGGATAAAAGCTCTAAATCTGGAGGCCAAACCTCCAAATCTCAATCTGAGGCTGGAAGCAGCGCAACCAAGAGGAAAGCTATGAAATGAAGAGAATAGACTATGGGGAATAATTGAATACATATTTGTGGAAAAAATGTTTATATTCTGATGATGTTTAGGGCAGCAGAGAAGGCCTTGCTGGCCCTGATGACCCACCACTGCACAAAAGAGACATGTGTGTTGACTTAGCAGGGATAATATTAAATGAGAAAAGTTTATCTCAAATCCTCAGAATGCAGGAAATTGCACGAGGCCCCAGACTCCCCTTTTGATATGTGTACCCCCCCCCCCCCTCGGAGATCTCACCAGAACATGATGGTCGCCACAGCGTAGATGGTGAGGAAGAGCCAGATGATGAAGGGGTCGCTGTGGAGCAACACCCTGCCATACTTCAAGATGGCTGTCAGAGCGGTGACGGAGATGGACAGCTGGACGAAGCCGGTGATGAACCAAGCCACCCAGTGGACAGCGTTGTTCAGACCCATCATCTTCATCACCTGAGGAAGAAGCATGATGGTTACATGTCTTGTCTTACACTCCTATTTAAAACTGGGCCACGGTCGGATTGTTTGTTCGCTCGTTCAGTGGTGGTAAAGACATTCTTACTCTTCAGTTCCGTGTCTCAGCATTTGAGACACAAACTAAAATAATGTGAATTAAAGGGGTGCGGCCATTTAGGTTTTCATTTACATAAAGTAGGAGGACTTGTGAAAGACAATTATCCAGACTTTAAATCCCCAGTATGGGTCACATTCTAAAAACACTGGATCCTACACTTCCTATAATGCAACTTGATAATGATAGTGTCTCTTGATGAGTTCCAAACACTCTAAATGCTTAAGTCTTTTAAACAAATATTACATTTGCAGTTTTTAAGCCAAAGTGGAGATAATCTATTTATATGAAATTATATTATAATATATTATATTTCTTATATCGTTTGTGATTTAGAAACTGACTGCATAATTGTATTTAATTAAAAATGAGTAGTACTTAAAGTTAAAATGCTGTTAGAAGTACATATTTACTCTGTAAACTGAAATGCATTTCCTGTTAAAATGATGACAGCAGCTGTGCATGTGTTATGTTCATTTAGTGAGAGTGCATTTGTAAATTAATTTAAGGTTGAAATAGAAATAGTTGGAAATTACAAATGTGTGCATCTTGCTATTTATTTGAGTTGCCTTGTAATATGTATTAATTCTCTTTTCTGTTTGTTTCTATTCAAAAGGTTTTTCACCTCTAAATACCTTGTCTGACTTTTGCTGAAATTGCAAAAAAATAAAAGGAGGAAAAAAGGAAAAGAGCAGTTTGGTCTTTTGGAGTGAAATCCAGTTAAAAAACTTTGGGTAGATGTTTCCATCCCTTTCAAGTAGGGAAGCTGCACATTTAGAAAATAACTTCACATGCTACTAATATTGCTGTTATTAGTGCGGTGTTGACAGTGACGTCAATGATTATTATTATTCATTTCATTTTTATACATTATAGATTGCTATTATACATCATTATGAACTAATTAAGAGCGATCTGATGGAGTAGATACACTCTGCTAACTGCCTGCTTGCCTGACTGTCGGGCTGCAGCCTAGCAGGACTTTCATTAGTTGCTATCCTGGTGACTCAATGTAGCCTCCCTTCCCATTCCTATCCCGTTATTACCACCATTAATTTCTGTCATCGTATTAACCATATTCTGTGTTATCGTTTTCTTCTTACCTCTTCTATCTCTCTCATACTCTGTACATTGCCCTGGACATTTCCCAACATATATATACCTATCTTTGGAGCTCTGTCTCCCTCTCTCACATGACATGCGAATGCACGCACGTATATATATCACTTAAATTGTTTTGTCTTGATGTCTGTTCTGTGGAGAAAAAAAAGTCTGCTCTAAATAAAATACTCTCCTGTGTTTCAAAGATACTTGAAAATAAAATCAATTGGCCAAGATAATTTTTCAAAGTTTTTCTGTTTTTTGGTAAGTGATTTAGTTTTTTATTATGGAGAACATTTTGTATTTCTATTTGTTGTTGTAATACTCATTTTGACCACAAGGGGCTGAAGTGCACCATTACCACATATTTCTTCCAGGTGACTTCTAATTTCACCATCTAAAAGTAAATTAGAAAAATTATCCCAGCAAAACTTGTTTTTTCCTCACTTGCCTTTAAGGGCTTCCGCAGTTCTGTTCTCCACTAAGTTTCCATCTATGCCAAGATTGTGTCACATTCCACTTAAAAACAAAAGGTCAAGTAAACTGAACCTGATGTGTGATGTGTACAACGAGTAGAGTAGCCCATTAATATAAGGTTTACGCATTGTTCAGAACCGTAACACACCAGCTCTGTATTTTAATTCATGAAGGATATAATATACTGTTTATTTCCATGTGCATAGTCCTAAGGTACATATAGCTTTCCAACTTTAATATCTTAATAGAGCTGGCACTGACAGGAGAGTTAAGCAAGAACAGGGTTGAATCTTAAATCTCGGAGAAGGAAGGACATTTGGCTAAAAGCCATTGAGCATGCAGGTGGTATGAGAACTCTGCCACTGGCTGTGATACTTTAAGGCCCTGTCACACATATCCGTATGGCAGAAACGTATGCCGGCACATACGAAATATTAGCAATACGTTGATATAAATTAAGGGTAAATTGTGATCGTTTGAAGGACGCAGATGATACGCCGAACACGGCAGACATACGGCCCTGTCACACAGTTCCGTATAGCAGAAACATATGTCGGCGTATATGAAAATGAGCTCAAAATTTGTCCGAGTCCAAATACGTCCAACTTTTCCACAGCGGTGTTGTATCTGACGTATACATGACAAATACATAACACATTATTATACGTATTTCAAACCTATTGATAGCGTATCACTTACTTATACAAAACGTATCAGAGCGTCTGGCCAACGGAGCTGGAAAAGTGCCATTTGATTCACATCATGCTGATGCTGGAGAACGGCTAGAATGTACTCTTGTCGCAGCCTCTCAGCATCCTCCATGCTCTCTGATGATGGGTTGATGTATTCATCAAGACGTGCTGTGAAGAAGTGAGGATGAGCTACTCACAGGGACCCTATATATTATATTCAAACCCCAATAAGCTCCCAAAACGCTAGCTGAACGCTAGCTGTACTATAGAAACGCGTTTAACAAGTTAATCCGTCCTCAACATAGGTTACGAATAGGGTATCCACTCGTTATCAATAAGTTGGCTGTAGGGTTCACCGTCAGCCGACGTAGCCTATATCTAACGTACCTCTAACGTATTCACGTAAGTATTCACGTACTGTATTCATGTACTGTATTTACGTAGGTATTTAATATTCACGTATATCTAACGTAACGTAACTTATGTGTAACGGCTGCATACAACGTACCCCAGCGTAACACTGTGTGCTCTTAATGAATACTACTTATGCCTTACCTTATATCAACGTACACCAGCGTAACACTGTGTGCTCTTAATGAATACTACTTATGCCTTACCTTATATCAACGTACACCAGCGTATTGCCGATATTTAGTATACACCATATTTTTGTATACGTTATGCATTCGTTGGGCATTCGTCTGATACGTTTCGTATAAGTAAGCGATATGCTATCAATAGGTTAGACATGCATATCTGTATACGTCACTTTTCCAATCCGATCCGATGAAAAGTTGGACGTATTTGGACTCTGACAAATTGTGAGCTATTTTTCGTATACGTTTCCACCATGTGTGACTGGGCCTTTACATACTTTTGTTAGTAGGATATATTTATCCTACTAACTAAAGTATTATACGTCAGGATCAAGAATTGCCCTGGTCCAGCTGGGCACCGGAAGCCTTTTTGACATTTTCCTGGATTCATCCAAACTTTCTCTTTTTCAACACAACATCATTTTCTGTCAAATGTTGTATTTGTACTATGTTGTTTATCCTGTACACACGACATCTATTGCACGTCTGTCCGTCCTGGGAGAGGGATCCCGCCTCAGTTGCCCTCCCTGAGGTTTCTTCCATTTTTCCCCCTTTAATTATGGGGTTTCTTTTAGGAAGTTTTTCCTTGTGCGATGCGAGGGTCTAAGGACAGAGGGTGTCGTAACCTGTACAGTCTGTAAAGCACACTGAGACAAATGTATAATTTGTGATATTGGGCTATACAAATACATTTGATTTGATTTATATCCAAAACCTAATATTAATCAATATATAATATATATTGATGTTGTTATTAAAAACATCAATGTATCATATTGTTGCACTGGATGACATGTTCCTTCATTACCAACAAATGGATTTATTGATAATAAAAATATAAAACATTGCCAGACTAATTCTTTAAATATATAATAATAATATAGTTATAAATAACTACGTCCAGGGATGAAACACTGGGATACAACATACCAATATCAGTCTGCGATATTAACCCATTAATCAGACTGATGACAGATATATGATCAGACAGTCTTACCTCTTTAAGCCGGTGCTCCTTCTCAGCCACAATGTGCTGTATCATCATGGCAACTGAGTAAACCCAGGAGATCACCATGCACAGAGGCATCACATGCTCAATCACAAACAGGAAACTGAAAAAGAACAAAAAGAACACAGAGTAAAGACCAAATATGATAATTTATAATCCAATACTGCATTTCAAATGCATGGGGTCTCTAGAATTTCTAACATCTACAAGTAATATGTATAAAATATAATTATCAGATTAAGCACAATTAAGGTAAACTTTTCAAAATACACATTCCATACAACATTTTTATGACAAAAATATTTGTTCTATCTCTGCCTGATGATTACTTGTCATTGCCATGCTCAACATTATGTCCTAAACAAAACAACTAAAAAAGAGAAGATGACAAAGTGCATTTGTTACTCGTCTCTGGTGTAACATGGGTAGGGGAACATCTGAACATAGTTCCCAGGCTCCACCACATCATGTCCCACAAACGTGTTGATGATGGCTCTCTCTATCATATCTGCACGGAGAGTGAGAGTGAGACAAATAAAGTCAGAGAGTTACACTTCTTCCTCTCTTGCAGAGGTGGGGGATCACTTCGATCATTTCGATCACTTACCTTGGATCCAAACAAAACCGTAGAGGAAGTAGAACTTCCCCCCGGTGTTGGGCCCAGGACGCCAGTAGGCCCGTCTGATTTCATTGGTCTTCTCTGTAAAACTGGAGTTTTGTCTAATTTTGTACAGAACGTGGGGGGGCAGGGAGCCATCTTTGTTGGTCTGGACAATCACACCTGAAGAAATAAGAACTTAAATAAGAGGTCAGTAGTGTCCTGGTGGCTCAGCAAACATTTTAATATCATACTGTAGGTTCATTGCCAGTTTCTGTTTTTACACCACTTTGCGTCATAATGTCCATTGCATTTTAAATCAGTTCTTCAACAGCCACATTTTGTCATGTTTTGTTCATTTTAATTTGATTATTCTGCTTCAACTGCTCACCAAATACGGTATACTGTTAAGTGCTTTGTAGTTTTGCTGGCATTTTTGTTGTACAAACATTAAATATACATTGTCTTTAATTGAAAATGTATATAGACAATAGATGACCCTTAAAAAGACCCCTTGCCTTAACCCCATCGGTTTAAATTCTATATAGACTATAGCATTAGAAATTAGGCTTTTAATACACTGGCCCAAAGAACTAAACCTACTGCTTGGGAAAAACACAATATTTTCTTAATTTGCTTGTGTGGTCTATTTGCTAATAACTATTTTGATAGAACATTTCCCATGTCATATTTTATACACTTAATTTTCTGTATTAAAGAAATGTTCCTTTTTTAGGAATTCCCTGATCACATTCACAGTTACACATTCACACCTTAAGCTGCCCAGTACAACCACAGTACATGTGCTGCCCCACTGAGCAGCTCCACTGCAGTGGGTGGTGTTAAGGGCTTTGCTCAAGGGCATATTGGTGGTAATGAGAGATGGGAAAGCACAACTCTTTCACTTTCCCCACCCAAATGTATCCTGCCAGGGGATTGAACCCTAGCCAACTAACTGTGGCTTGGGCAGTCTCTGAGGCTACCTTTGACCCACTTCTAGTCTGCTCAGAACAGGTGTCAGAAGCATAGGTGGAAGCCTCTATTCCCTGTCTGACGATGGGCTGGGTGATCCAGTGTCCATCACAGAAGTACAGGAGACAATCAAGTCACTACAGAACAGTAAGACTTCGGGCCTAGATGGGTTTACTGTTAAATTTTAGAAATTGACCCTGTCTGAGTCAAAAATTATAAATCCCATCTCCTCTGTGGCTGAGGATTCTATCAAAGATACTAACTTAACGTCTTCAGCAGGCATTTCCAGGCTTAAAAGGACTCATTCCATACTAAAGGGAGGCTTCTTAATGTTCTTAATTCTCCCAGCTCTAAATTTCCAGAGGAAATTAAATGAAATGAAAATGCAGAGAAGACATTCAACAAGGTGGAGTGACGGTACCTTTTTTTTCATTCTACAAAAATGAAGAAATTCTTAATTCAAGGGGTTTTGGATTCAAGCCGGTCATCAAACGTGTGAAACCCACAACGAGGATAGTCAAGATCTGGTCTGAGGATGCTGACTCCACTCTACAGCACCAATTCCAACAAACAGATTGGTCATTTTTTTCTGCCCAAGCCAGCATAGACTCTCTGACAAACGTTGACATTTTCACCAACTATGTCCTGGATCACATTAACAGGTGTGTGGACAAGGTGACATCACACAAAAAAAACTTCAGAAGACCTGGATGAACAGAGAGGTTCGCTCAAAGGAAGAGATGTAGCCACCTGATGAACCGCCTCTCACACTCTCCATCTCCGATGTCTGCTCCACCCTGAGTAAGGTGAACGCTCGGAAGGCAGCTGGCCCTGATGGAATACCTGGACGTGTGCTCAGAGCAGCTAGCCGGGGTCTTTGAGGACATTTTCAACCTGTCCCTGGCAGTTGTTCTCACCACTTTTAAGAACTCCACCGCTACGGCTCTTAATGACTTCCGTCCTGTCGCACTCACCCCCATTATCGCCAAGTGCTATGAGAGACCGGTTCTCTCAAATATAAAATCCTGTTTGCCTGCTACACTGGACCCTCACCAGTTTGCATACCGCTGCAACAGAGGACGCCATCTCCACGGTACTCCACTCTGCCCTGACCCACCTGGACAGTCCCAACTCTTACGTCACAATGCTGTTCATAGACTTCAGTTCAGCATTCAACACGGTGATTCCTCCAAGCTCACACCATTACAAATGTACAGTACAAATAACATTTAAAATAAAATAAAAAGTAAAATAAATAAGTGATAAAGTGATAAGTGTTATAAATACAATAAAACTGTTATAAATACTAAGTGAAAGTAAAAGTACAGGCTGTTATGATTTGAAATTGAATTGAATCTGGGATAAAAGAGTTCTTGAGCCTGTCTGTCGGTGCCGCTGAACACGCTCCTCTGCCGGGTGAATGTGCTGTGCAGAGGGCGTTGTCTAGGATGGATGACAGTTTATCAAGGGTCCTTCTCTCTGCTACTGTCACCAGGGAGTCCAGCTCTGTGCCCACTACAGAGCCAGCCCTCCTCACCAGTCTGTCCAGCCGCCCAGCGTCCCTCTTCTTGCTGCTTCCTCTCCAACACACTACAGCATAGAAGAGAGCGCTGGCTCTTATAGGTTATAGGTCCTGACCACCTCCACGTTGACCCCCTCGATGGACACCGGTTGCAGGTCTGGCCTGATCCATCAGAAGTCCACCACCATCTCCTTGGTCTTGGAGGTGTTGGAGGTGCCTTGCCAGCTTGGTATCAACACATCACTCTGCAACTGGACTCTGGACTTTTTGACTAACAGACCCCAGTCTGTGAAGTTAGACAACCTCTTCTCCTCCACTATTACCCTGAACACCGGCATGCTACAAGGCTGTGTGCTGAGCCCTCTCCTGTATTCCCTGTTCACCCATGACTCCTACACCATAATCAAGTTTGCAGATGACACCATGGTGGTAGGCCTGATCAGAGGTGATGACGAGACGGCCTACAGGGATGAGGTACAGCACCTGGCCACGTGGTGTGCTGATAACAACCTGACTCTTAACACCAAGAAAACCAAGGACATCATAGTGGACTTCAGGCGGGCTAGCAGCCATGCACTGTCCCCCCCCCCCCCCCCGAGCTTGTGTCCAGCTTCAAGTTCCTTGGTATTCACATCTCCGATGACCTCATCTGGTCTCTGAACTCCTCCATCCTGGTCAAAAAGGCGCAACAGCGCCTCTACTTCCTACAGGGCCTTAAGAAGCCTCCGCTCTCACACCACAAGACTCAGGAAGAGCTTCTTCCCTGAGGCAGTGACTCTGCTGAACGCATCACTGCACTTACATGCACTCTTATCACACACACACAACCTGCATTTGCATTAAGTTACATATTTATAGTATTTTAAAGCACCATTCAATGCACTTTCTGTATTTAATATAGCACTTTTTGCACTCCTGGTTGGATACTAAATGCATTTCATTGGCTTGTACCTGTACTCTGCACAATGACAATAAAATTGAATCTAATCTAAAAAAAAAAACCCAACAACATGGTTCGCGTTAAAGCAAACAGAGTTAGGACTGTCTACAAGCATTTGTTTACTATAAACTGAGGTACCATGATCACACTGACACAGAGGGAGGACTCACTGGCAAACACAGACACGTTGTCCTGGTAGGCCTGGTTTAGGGTGTAGTTGACGATGCTGTCCTCGTCAGGAAAGCCCTTGAAGACATCAACACTGACCTGGAAGTACAGGGCAAGGACACAAATAATTTTACAGCAGAAATACATTAATCAAGAAGTATTGTTAGAACTGAGCACAAAGGTTAAACCATCATACTTGATTTCTGCAGCATTTGCATGTTTGCTCTGAGCAAGTTGGGAGCCACTGTTTTACACTATACCAACCTTAGACATGAAGCGCGTCCAGCCGCAGGCAGCGTTGTCAATGGTGTCCAGCTGCTCCAGCAGGGTGGAGATGTTAGGAAGACTGTAGTTTCCCTCCATCAGACCCTGCATCAGCTCACTGTCTGTGCCATTTAACAACTCAGGGTGCTCCTGAAGCTCTGAGGACAGCTGGAGGGAGAGGAGAAGGAGGATAGAATGAGAAAGATGAACTCAATGGGAAAATATCAATGCACAGATGTTTTTTTCACACCCTGATAGTACTGTATCATTAATAATGTCAAAAGATCAGTTTACCTGCTGTAGCCACACTAGGTGGTTGTGCAACCGGCCCTCCTCCAGAAATGTCCTGAGCTTTGCGGAGATGTTGAGCCAAACCCAGGTATAGTGTGTCACGTTACCGATGAATGCAAATGTCTCATTGGCCTAAGTGCAAAAAGTTAAAATAAGTTTTTATTTTTTCATTACATTTTGTATGAATGTCCGTTGGTTTCCACTCCTTTCTTCCTCCACCTCCTCTCTCAATCTCTCTCCCTCCCTCCCACACTCACTACTATCTCTACCATCTTCTTTATCTACAGAGCTGATGCCAATACTCAGTCTGTGGCCATCCACAGATAATAAGTAGACTTGTGTGTTATTGTTGAGGCTAAGAGAGGCCAGCAGCAACATGTCAAAGCCAGATTAATCAGCATGTTGGACAGTGCATGTTAAATGTCTTTTGAGTGGAAGACAAATTATAAAATCATTCCCAGTTTGCTTGTTGTTTATTCTAGGAGTCTCTGGTTCTGGATGCAGCGTCTTTCAGTGTCAGTAGGGAATAAAACAGAACGCACCTTAAAGAACAAAGCTGGTGTTATTCTATATTTTTATTGCTGTGAAGAAATCCCATGAAAAGACCAATTTGTTTGTCTGTCTCCCCATACCTGCTCACCCCAACACCCCCGATTGGAATAAACACACATTTTTAAAAACAGCTGAAAAATATATAATTTATTTAAAGAGAAGGCTCAATCATTTCCTTAAACAGTTGTCCACTGTTTGTAGTATGTGTGGCAGCAGGATGGTGTGTGTGTGTGGGATTCAGTCAAAAATGAACTACAGTGTGTGTGTTCATGGTAATAAAGGAACATGTTTTTAATAGTATTGTATTGTAAAGGAGGACCGAATAAATAGTGTTTGGACCAACAATGGAGCTCCATGTCACAGAGGAATAAGATATATCCGCTCTGGATACATACACAAATGTAACCAGCTTTGATCACAGCACAATTCATCCATGTGTCTTTGTGAAATGTTTTCTCTGTGCGGTGCTGTTAGCTCCTCCTGTCATTTTCTTTTAAGGATTGTTGATGGGAAAAATTCAGTAACTAAGTAATTAACACAGCAAAAGGCAAGAGGTTAAACTGGGGGCTAAACACAGCAGGGGACAGGAGACAAACTGCTGAGGCACTGTAGATCAATAAAAGAACAGTCATCAGGTGATGGATCAGCACATCTGTTATCTACTGTAAACAAGTAATAAACATCAAAGACAACCTCTCTGAATAGATGTGTTCCTTTTTATCTCTGTAAATTCATACCTTTTGACCCCTCCAATCTGAATAAGTTTGTCCTTTGATGTTTGTGTATATATGTAGAAGTAGAGACAGTTGTTTCTCTGAGCAACACAGCAGATTTTGTGAGTTTGATCATCTTGGTATATATAACTCGCTCCTTCTTGCAAGAATATAGATTAAACCCTTTTATTTGATTTGGATCCTGACTGTGTGGTGTTATTAGGAATATTTTTCCAACAATTGTAAATTATTTCCTTTAGTAAAACGTTTTTTTGAAGTAGTAGAAAAGACCTCTCATAGTGATGAATGAACACATCCTTTTCACTCTGCGATTCCCCTTTTTAGCTCATTGTTTGGGGTTTTCAGCTCTGACAAACTCTACATTACAGAACCTGTAAAACACCAAATGCACACAGACTAAATTAACAGTGAACACAGTGAGAAAACACAAATGAAAGCTCATTTTCCCTGCTGGATGTGTGAATAAGACACTTAAAAAAATTCACCATAACAATTGTATAAGGTGATACCATTTCAGTGCTGTACTTAAAGCTTGTTTCCCTCCCCAAGCTGAGAAAAACCATAGCAGCTGTAACCATAGTTCTGGAATTCTTCAGTTTGGAGCACAGCTTTGTCAGAGAGACACCAAAGGCAGTGCAGACTACTTGCCTTTTGAATCACTTTATCCACCTGGGATCCAATGGGGGAGTAGAGGATCTTGGGATTTGTTGTCATCAAGTGAACCAGCAGTCCCAGATTCCTCTGTTCTTTGCTAGTGAATCCCAGAGAACTCATATTGCCCTGCTTCAAAGCCTCTGGCTCAATGATCCTGCAACAAGAGCCACAGATTAAAGGCCATTAACTTTACTGCCGAGTCACAGTACTTGGGAACTTGATACAAACACCAAAGAAAGTGAGGATTAAGCATTGTTAAAGACACATCAATGCAGTGCTTACACATCAGTCTAGTTTTGAGGATAATTCCAGTTTATTACAACTAAGGACTTATTTTTGTATAAAATATAAGCAATCATTTCATCAGTTGTAATTACAAAAAATTTTGGCAACAAGTTTGACAGTTTGTTTAACGCCGCAATAATCATGCATTATTACTAAAGTAATCCTATTTCCTTTTGCTTTTGGTTAATGTTGCGTTACTCTAACGTTATTGTATATTAATAACGTCAGCTAGCTATCCAGAGCCATAAATACCCCCATTGTAATATAGGCAACAGTATTTACTGTTAGAAATCCCCACAACGTGATTGACTACACACAGCTGACGATATATGTCGAGGATGAGCAAATGTAATTCCTGTTGAACCTCTGACACCCACTTTTTCTTATTTGTTTAGTCTACCTTGTTTAATGCTAGCTAATAGTTTCATAAAATCTAAAAATGTATATATATATATGTATATATATATATATATATATATATATATATATATATATGTATATATATATGTAGAAAGTCCATTTACAAAGTCATGTTTCAATTATGTGAGCACTGTTACATCAAAATGATGCTGCTATGAGTAAAATGTTTGATGTTGATTAGTGTGTTATCCTGTTATTATTGCTGCTGATATTAGCATTAATATTGTAGGGCACCATTTATCACTTCCACAAAGACGCCAGGCTAGGGATATGTGACCTCGTCTAACTTGAATCGACATGAAACTCAGATACGGTCTGCCTTTGACCATTCAACGTTCATTTGAAATGATTGATTAATGCAGGGGCTGGATCTTCTGAGTGCTCGTGTTTTTTGTCCTTTTGGATGTCTTTTAAGCCAGGGGTCTTCAATGTTTTTCGGGCCAAGGACCCCCAAACTGGTGTAGTGTGGTGCAGGGACGCCCTACTGTATATATGTACACAAGAGGCTTGAGGAGGTCTGTGCGACAGGGGGGGGGGGGGGGATTTATTTTAGTTCACCCCTCTCCTTTCCTCCACTCTGTCTCTGACTGTAGGTGTGTCACCGCCCTTTGCGAAGTACAGCAGAGGAGGGAATGTGAATGGCAAAGCAAAAACAAAAAACTGTAAAAAAAACATAAAACGTTTTTTTAATTGCTTTATCTACAACAATTTTGCGACCCCCCTGCAGTACCTCGGAACCCCTGTTAAAGACTTATGTTTTAAGCGATATCGTAGCTCTCAGCAGTTATTACTGTGAGTACAATGTTAATCTTATAGCTAGAAATTATGGTCAAAACAAAAAAGAACTGGGATCAAAGTTGCAGTAAAATGGAATTATCCTTTAAATTGTAAAGACAGATATCTGTACTTCGGAGCATTCATTCCACAACAACATAAAAAAAACGCTCTTCAAACAGAGCTATCATTTTGTCATTTTAGATTTCATCCCCTCGTTTGCCTCACCCACCTGTTGTGCCCACACAGAATTGGCTGCAATCCGGCCCACAGTTGTACAAAGGCTGAGAACTGAGAGTGAGGGTTCTCTGCTTCCTCCTTCACTTTCCCTTCTCCTGCTCCTCCATCTCCCTCTGCTTCTTCCTCCCCCTCTTCTCCAGGGATGTCAGTCGTGTTGGGGCCCCAGGTGGTAATGTTAAGGGGCCAAGTCATGTTTGTGGGGGAGGCTGAAGTTCGACCAGTACAGGCTCCTTTGGGAAGCAGGCGGGCCAGGCCAGAGAGCAGGTCCACGTCCTTAAGAAGCCTCTCTACTTCAGCCAGGTCCTTCAATAAGGCCCGGAGGTTGGACTGAGAAAGCGGAGCCAAGGAGTTGGGCTGTTCCAGGTGAAGCTGGTGGGATGAGAGTGGTATAGAGGAAGCAATGGTGGAGGGAGGGAGCTAGTTAGCAAATATAATATAATCCAAACTAGCTGATGTTAGTTAGATGAATAAATGTATTCACAGTTTTCTTTAAACATTTTAATTCAAGTTTTATACTAGAACTATTAGTCTTGAAAGTCTAAAAAGATACATTTCTTTTGTTATATCTTGTGTGAACAAGATCAATATGTTGTGGGTACAAGTTCATTTAATTGTCTCTACTATGCATCTTTACATCACATCAGGTGTACACAACTACTCAAGAAAACTTGATGATTGAAATCTAAATTTACTGCTCACTATAGAGGAAACTACAGTGCTATCTTTTATCGTGAAATAGTGAACAAGGGAGTGACCAAGAGCGCTGCATCTGACAGGCAGAAACAGATTGCAATGTTATTGCTCGGGGCAATTCCGCAACATCAGCGTACGTCCAGGCTCAGATTGTTACTATAAGTGTCTGACAACATTATGGAAAGGACCTTACAGAGACATACAACTTTTTTATTTACCTTTCCTTTCATCCCCTCTGTTTTTATTGTGTTGTCAAAGTTTGTTGTGTTGGAGTACACAAAAAGTAGTTTAGTGTTATCCAAATGTCAGTGTTGCTCAATGTCATGGCTGAATATTTACAATAACATAAAGATCGGATCAAGCTAAAGGATTTCTCGGCATTTAGAGCTGGTCAGTGGCAAAAATAAGAGCTTTTAGTCTACGTACATTGAAGGTGAGGAATTCCTCCGAGCGATCACATTGCAGCCCGTGTCGCGGTTGCAGCGATCTGCAGCAATTGTTTTTCTTTGTAGCTGATGAAAGCAGTAGATCTATAGCAAATGTGTCTTGTGTACCTTCTCAGTGACACTCTGTGTGTTGATCTGCTCTCTCAGCTCGAGGCTCATCAGCCTGAAGCGCTCTGACCTTTGACCCTCCCCTCCACTGCACACTGCGCTGAGATAGGCCTGCAGCTCGGGTCGCTGTTTCTCAGGCACCAACAGGATCTTACTGAGCTCACTGGCCTCGCCCTCCCCACAGGTGAGGCTCTCCAGCATGGCTCCAGTCAGCAGGACCCCCTGTGGAAGATTGAAGCAGTTCATTTGACGATGTCAGCATCTAATTACCCTTTACTCTAATTCTCACTTATCATTATTATTATTATTATGATTATTATTGTCCCCTATAAATATAATTTGAGCTCAGGTTTCAGATTAGCGCATATTTTCTGTCAGTATAATAACCTACATACTACACAGAGCCAGCCACAGAACACATGATGAAACTGTTTTCACAGGTAGTAAAGTGACTTTACTAGTGAAATGCATTAATTATATAGTCAATTCTTTGGAGTTGCTGTCTTTGTAATTTAACATTTGATCTTATGTAATGCCTTTCCTGTTTTTAACTTTATAACTTGGTAGTTTTGATATGCAAGGGTATTCTTAAAATAAACGTAGACGTTGTGCGACCATGTTGGAAGGCAAAAGTCGAAAGTAGGTTGAAAAGCTTTCTGTTATAGAGAGGGGCTGGACACCAGTTTGAGAGAGAAGTTCACACCTCTACACACCACTCCAGATTATCGGCCCGATCTCATCAGATCTAGCAAAACAGAGTTGGGCCGTGCCTACCCAGAGAGGACATTGTTTGCGGAACAAGGCGGAACGTAAATTATTAATAAAGTATTATTTGACCTCATCCCTCCTCTCCCCTCTGTCGTTGTCCTGTTTGTGAGCAGGGAAGTGTTGCAATGTTCAACTGCTGGAGAAATTTAATTATATAATTAATATTAAATATTGTCTTGACAACAGTATGACAAACTCTTGTCCATATTTATATATCACTTTGGTATCTAATAAACAAAAACCTTCCGTCACATGATATAAGGTGGTGGTGGTAACCTGCTTCTGCTCTCTTGCAGTAGGCTGGGACCTGAATGAACAAAGGGACACTTTGGCCAACTGCAATTCTAAAAGAAACAATATTTTTAATCCAGCCCTAAGTAAAAAAAAACATCAGTTTAAATCCTCAATTCAGTATTTTTTCAGTCACATTGGTGTTTTTGCTGCCAGACTCTCCTGTTAGTTTTGTTGCAAATGTTACAGGGGGAGTTTAATGACCTCATACAGTCCCAAGGTATAGCAGAGGTCTAATCAATCAATCAATCAATCAAACAAGTGTGTGGGTGTGCAGGGCTGGTCCACCCCTTTGCTCTCTTAGGCTGCTTGTGAGGTTGCACATGTACACCATGGCTCGACATAGCCTAAATCAGCAGATATACCTCCACCTCTTTCAGGGCCTGTTGGTTATTTCTCTGGTTTCCTGTGACTTCAGTGAGGCCTAAAGCCTGGGACATCAGCTGGAGCAGAGCCTGCCTGTGGGCTGCTTTTGTAGGGTCACGTAAAGCTTTGTGTATCAGACCTCCATCCAGACTGTGTACATCTCCCAGCAGCTTCTCCTAGGGGAGAAGGAGAGGACAGGCAATAAGGACATTACTGTTACGTGATGTGAAGTGTGTTCACTAAAACACATTGCAATAAAATACCAGTTAAAAGCTGAAATAATGAAAAGTCGTATGCCTGTTGTTTGGCATATAATTAGGTCATTTAATCAGCAATAGTGAAAGAAACATGCAAAAGCCATAAAAGGTATCCTTCACATTACCTTTGTTAGACTTTCTGTTAATTAATGTCAGCATGTACAGTATTGTATGTCTTTTCTAAATTTGGAGTGCATTGCCACCATATCAACGGGATGTTTATTCTCCAAAATATTTATTTAGTAGTACCCTCGCTCCATGGAGAAGATGACTTGAGTGAGAAATGAGTGAAAAATACTGGACAAAACTAGATTGTTGTCCAGGAAACAGATGATTCAACACGATCATCAGGATGTCTTTTATTCCTTTTAGTTGTAATGCTAAAGAGTGACTGTGTGTGAATTCCTGTGTAAAATAACTGCCTTTGTAAGACCTCATCGCAGTGTTTCCTTCTGCATGGTATGTTCCCTGCAAACTTTAAAATGTTACAAAAAGAAAATAATTACTGCCTCCACCACCCACTCAAGTTGCTGTTTTCAATCATGTCTGTCCAAAATGCCATCACTTCATCATTTGATCTTATAAGACATTTGTGTGAAATTGTAATAATTAGCTAATTAATTCTTGAGTTCTGGCCAAACAAAGATGTTTTGTGAGGTCACAGTGACCTTGGCCTTTGACCACCACATTCTAATCAGTTCATCAAGTCCAAGTGGATGTTTGTGAAGCTTGTATGTAAAAGGTTTCCAGAGGCACAATATTAGTTTCATGTAAAAATGTGTGTGCAGTGTTTTTTAGCAGTTTCTTTCTGCTTGTATACACTGCAGATAAATCAATTGAACTTATTCTAATCTCACTTATCCATCCAGCCATCGTCTACCGCTTATCCGGGGTCGTGTCGCGGGGGCAGCAGCTCCAGTTAGGAACCGCAATCTTCCCTTCTCCGGGCCACATGCTCCAGCTCCGGATTGGGGGATCCCGAGGCATTCCCAGGCCAGTGAGGAGATATAATCTCTCCACCGAGTCCTGGGTCTTCCCCGGGGTCTCCTCCCAGCTGGACGTGCCTGGAACACCTCCCTAGGGAGGCGCCCAGGTGGCATCCTTACTAGATGCCCGAACCACCTCAACTGGCTCCTTTCAACGAAAACCCATTTCGGCCACTTGTACCCGTGATCTCGTTCTTTTCGATCATGACCCAGCCTTCATGACCATAGGTGAGGGTAGGAACGAAGATCGACCGGTAGATCGAGAGCTTTGCCTTCTGGCTCAGCTCTCTTTTCGTCACAATGGTGCGGTAAAGCGACTGCAGTACCGCCCCCACTGCTCCGATTCTCCGGCCAATCTCTCGCTCCATCGTCCCCTCACTCGAGAACAAGACCCCGAGGTACTTGAACTCCTTCACTTGGGGTAAGGGCTTAATCCCTATCCGGAGTAGGCAATCCACCGTTTTCCTGCTGAGAGCCATGGCCTCAGATTTTGAGGTGCTGATCCTCATCCCAACCGCTTTACACTCAGCTGCGAACCGATCCAGTGACTGTTGAAGGTCACAGACCGATGATGCCATAAGGACCACATCATCTGCAAAGAGCAGCGATGAGATCCTCAGGCCACCGAACTGCAACCCCTCTCCTCCACACCTCGATATCCTGTCCATGAAAATCACGAACAGGATTGGTGATAAAGCGCAGCCGTGGCGGAGGCCAACATTCACTGGAAACGAGTCCGACTTACTGCCGGGTATCCGGACACAACTCTCGCTTTGGGCTTACAGGGATTGGATGGCCATCAGAAGTGACCCCCTCACCCCATACTCCCGCAGCACCTCTCACAGTATTACCCGGGGGACCCGGTCATACGCCTTCTCCAGATCCACAAAACACATGTAGACTGGATGGGCGTACTCCCAGGCCCCCTCCAGGATCCTTGAGAGAGTGAAGAGTTGGTCCGTTGTTCCACGACCAGGACGGAATCCGCATCTAATCTCACTTAGAATAATACAATTGAACAAACTCAATCCAGACTATTCTTCACATGACCTCTATGAAGTCACCATGATTGCTGCAATTTGTGATGTAACTAACTGCAGTTAACAGCAGTGGGCCAGCAAATAAACCTCACTACTACCAAGAACTGGACTTTGGTCTTCTGATATGTGGCACTGTGTTCTATGTGTGTGTTTAAGTGTGAGTCTGGGTGTATGATCTTACCTCCAGGTCATGAACTTTGCTGCTAGGTTTGTGTCTGCTGTCTTTTGCCCCCTGAATCCAACGTAGGGCCCCTCCTCCATCTCTGACAGATGTACCAAAGATAAGACTGTACACCTACAACACACACACACAGACACAGACACAGACACAGACACACACACACACACACATGAATGTAACAACAACGAATGCTGACCAGAATGCTAGTTTCTTTGGGTGGCAGATGTTCATTCATCTTGATTCTGTCTTGCTGGGATCAATGACATCATCAGAATAAAATTGTGTGTTCTGTCAGAATGTAAAGTAAAAGTGATACATGAAGAAAAACATCAATAAAGGTTTGTGAGGTTTTAAAGAAGTCGATGCAGTGTGCCTTCTCAAAATAAATGATCAAAACCTTTTAGAACACACATGGAGCAAGTCAAAAGCTCAATGCAAAACATGGTCATTCTTGGCGCAAAGATGATTGGTTTGGCACAAGGGACCTCAGTGTGTCCGAGGAAAATGGTAGTTTGTAGTGCAGAGCTGCATGTTATGCCACAAGTATGTACCAAAATCTAGCCCTTAATACTCAGTGAAAGGGAAATAAAGACACGACTAAGATAATTAAGGTATATGTATTTACAGAAATGTTTTTATTCTTTGCAGCACACATTTCCTGTTAATTCTTTCTCACTGACTTCCATAGTAAAATGAAGAGAATAGAAAGAGCATTCATATATTCATTGTTTATAAATCTATAATGTTTCAGGGTGACCTCTGACACTTTACGACTTCATTACTGGTTGCTTGTAATACTGGTGATTACTTAGGCATTCCATGTTACTACACAGTGTGAGCAGTGTGAGCAGCACTACTGAATGTGTAAACCTAACTCAATCAGATCTGACTGAGATATGGAATGGCAGAGAACATTTCAAGCATATTAACAGCCTCCTGCTGAAAAATATTTGTACCGTAATTAGACTTTCCTGTACATCCTTTTTGTAGTTTGTAGTGGATGTAGGGGTTTGTCTCTCTGGCACAGATGTTACTGAGTTACAGCAGCCTGAAATGACTGCTGCACAGATTATTTTAAAGGTCATCCTTTGGTTGATTTACTAAACATACTGCAATTACCATCATTCCTGCCAAATTCAGTGTTGAAGCATGGTTTCAGTTTAGTAATTTAACAACACTGATGATTGGAATTAGCTCAGCTGTAGTTTAGCCAGGGAAGTGTCAATGTTTATTTAAAGATTTTGTTTTATCAATGTGCGGAACACATGATCAGAATACATTGAAGCTCTATCAGACTCTTTACATTAATTTGACATGAATCTAACACGTCGTCTCATGCCTGACTAAGCACTCTGGTCGGGCTGGCCAATTTGGACCAAAAATCATATCTCGGTATTTTTAGGCTGAATGGCGATACACGATATAAGTCACATGGGAAATGTCACAACCACTTTTATTAAAACAGATATCATATGACATATGATATAAACTATGTTTGAGACAAATAATTGATTGCTTTCAATACATGCAACTGTATAATTAGAACAATTCCAGATCAAAATAATATGTTTTACTTATATCTGATAGGTCTGTTTGGCCCTATAACACATGGATTATCTTGGCGTCATCTTTGAAGAAATCTTGGCGTTATCTTTGATCAAGATCTGTCGTTTAACTCCCACATAAAACAAATCTCAAGGACTGCCTTCTTTCATCTACGTAACATTGCAAAAATAAGACACATCCTGTCTCAAAATGATGCAGAAAAACTAGTCCATGCATTTGTTACTTCAAGGCTGGATTACTGCAACTCATTGTTATCAGGTTGTCCCAAAAAGTCGCTTAAGACTCTTCAGTTGATCCAAAATGCAGTGGCACGTGTATTGACAAGAACAAGGAAACGGGATCATATTACTCCTGTATTAGCTGCTCTGCACTGGCTCCCGGTAAAATACACAATAGAATTCAAAATCCTTCTCCTGACTTACAAAGCAATTAATGGTCAGGCTCCAGCATATCTTAAAGATCTCATAGTACCTTATAAACCAACTAGAGCATTACGCTCCCAGACTGCAGGGTTACTTGTGGTTCCTAGAGTCCCTAAGAGTACAATGGGAGCCAGAGCCTTCAGCTATCAAGCTCCTCTCCAGTGGAACCAGCTTCCAGTTTGTGTTCGGGAGGCAGACACACTCTCCACATTTAAGAGTAGGCTAAAGACTTTCCTTTTTGATAAAGCTTATAGTTAGGGCTGGCTCAGGTTTGCCCTGGATCAGCCCCTAGTTATGCTGCTATAGGCTTAGACTGCCGGGGGACACCTCCCTGCTCTCTTACTTCTCTTCCTCTCTCCTCCCCTCCCTCCCCTCTCTTCTTCTCCCTCTCTATCTGTATGCATTTATGTAAATGTATGTTACTAACTCATCATCCGGGGTATCATCCCCGGAGTGTCTGTCTCTCATGTGGCAGGTTACCACTGATAAAGTTTACGTCAGGATCATGAATTGTGGCTGCGCCTGCTGCCCTGGTCCTGCTGGACACCGGGAAGCCTTTTTGACATTTTCCTGGATTCATCCATACTTTCTCTTTTTTTTTTCAACACAACATCATTTCTGTCAAATGTTGTATTTGTACTATGTTGTTTATCCTGTACACACGACATCTATTGCACGTCTGCCCGTCCTGGGAGAGGGATCCCTCCTCAGTTGCTCTCCCTGAGGTTTCTTCCATTTTTCCCCCTTTAATTTTGGGGTTTCTTTTAGGAAGTTTTTCCTTGTGCGATGCGAGGGTCTAAGGACAGAGGGTGTCGTAACCTGTACAGTCTGTAAAGCACACTGAGACAAATGTATAATTTGTGATATTGGGCTATACAAATACATTTGATTTGATTTGATTTGATAAGCAGCGAGAGAGTGTCACTTTTCTGATCAGCTTTCCATAAGCGCCGACTACTAAAGTAAAGTACGAGTGAATCACCTGTTTGAGGCTGACTGGAGTGTTGAGCAGCAGGCCCGACGTGGAGCTGGACAGGGAAAGGTTTGTGACCAGGAACTGCTGGAAAACAGACTGATTCTTCAACACACTGGCCAGGGTGAAGCCTACACACACACACACACACACACACACACACACACACACACACACACACACACACACAAACACACACACACAAATACACACACACACACACACAAATTCAGTTTTCTGAAAGTAAACATACTTTATTCACTAAACAACCTCTAACAATGGTCAGTCTTACATCTGCTAAAAACATTTGCTATGATTTTAGGAAAGAAAATAACATAAAAGGATAGGTTCACAAATTCTAAGTCAGAATTTAAGCATGTATTTTTTACAGAGGAGGAGAACTGTGTATGAAGGGATCTCATGGTCAGTATGCAGAAGAACAACCAGAAGTATTTCAGTGAACATATAGGGGCGGTTTCACGTTCAAGGTTTAAGCCTAATCCCAGACTAAAATGCCCATTTAGGCTGTTCTAGCTCTAAGCGACCTGCACAGACTCATTTTAAAATAGTTCTGGATTTAGCTTGTTCTGGATTAAACTAAACTGGTTGCAAGAGGGAGGATTAGAGCTACTCTAGGACTAAATTGAATCTTAAATTAATCCAACTGTTTGTTTGTGAGGCAGCATGGACCTTTATGGGCAGCATTTAATCCATTAAATTACTATGATGAAATAACCTTTTGAGACCGCTTTAGAATGTACAAAATAATATCTTTGCTTAAGCCTAGCCTTTCCTCCTCGTCTCAAAGAGGAAGGCCTTTACCCACTTCGCACCAAGTTTTGCTCACTTTCAGGTTTTTGGCAACTGGAACTTTTCATGGGGAAACTGGTGATTTGTGTGGCGTCAGTGAAGCAACTGTTTGTAGAATAGTTCACAAAGTCTGCAAGGCCATTTGCGAATTGAGGAGTATTTATATAAAGTTCCCTAATGCTGCTGCCCAAGCCAACTATAAAGTGCAGTTCTATGAATATGGCCACTTCCCAGGAGTGACTGGCTGCATAGATGGATGTCATGTTCCCATCAAGTGTCCATCAACTCCTGATGCTGAGGAGTACAGGAACCGTAATAACTGGTTTTCCATCAAGGTCCAGGGTGTATACAATCCTAATTTAGAGTTTCATTTAAACTTTTCTTGCATGGTCATCTTTGTTGTTCTCTGCTGATAGGTGATGGCATCATCTTCTCTCAGCGATTCTCCAGCAGATGTGGATGGCACACACTCCCTGTGCCCTGGCTCTTCCAGCCTGTTCAGATTCCTTTCCTCTGGGAATAGAACAGCGCCAGCCACTGTGCTTCACAGATCAGCAACATGAAAGCTGTGGGAAAAGATAGACTGACAGGGGACTATAATTACCTGACAACGTAACTAATTCACTTTCTGTGGTGTATTTACCATTAGTGCTCAGGTCTTCATCTGAACGTTCTACATGGTCATCGTCTGGTTTACCACCTAGAGGTTCTGGTGCTCTATAATTCCAGACAGCAAGTCACTGAATTCATTGGTTTTGTTAGTTCCTGGTGGTCCTCCACCAGTCTTACATCGCTCTCTTCTGGCCTCTGAGTTCAAGCTTTTTAAAGCCAGTTTAAGGTTCTTCCAGAGTCTATAATGGCAGATATAATTCTACATGTGATTTTGGAAAATATAAATTTGAAAAATATGAAATAATTATAGTATGGTTTTTACTTTCTATAGTTGGATGGTTGGACACAATTTGCTTTAGTAGTTTTTGGAACGTATTCTTTTTGCATCTGCCAGTCTTCTGTTACATCAGAATTGATGTTTTTGAATCCATTCCGGGTTTTCATGAGCACCATTACACCAACAGACTCTATAGTCTGCGGGAAATTCAGGCATCCAGTAGCTTAAAACATTTACACAATTAAACAATTACCCATCTACCCCCCCCCCCTCCCGCCATTACAAATGTACATTTCAAATAAGACTTAAGATAAAATAAAAAGTAAAATTAAGTGATAAAGTGATAAATGCTAGAAATACAATAAAACTGTTAGAAATAAAACGGTTATAAATACAAAGTGAAAGTGAAAGTACAGGCTGTTGTGATTTGAAATTGAATTGAATCTGAATCTGAATCTGAATCCCCCGGCCATCACTGAGAGGAGTTGTATAGTCTTATGGCCAGGGGGACAAAAGAGTTTGTGAGCCTGTCTGTGGAGCAGGATAGGGACAGCAGTCTGCCGCTGAACACGCTCCTCTGCTGGGTGAATGTGCTGTGCAGAGGGTGGTGGGCGTTGTCCAGGATGGATGACAGTTTATCAAGGGTCCTTCTCTCTGCTACTGTCACTAGGGAGTCCAGCTCTGTGCCCACTACAGAGCCAGCCCTCCTCACTAGTCTGTCCAGCCGCCCAGCATCACTCTTCTTACTGCTTCCTCCCCAACACACCACAGCATAGAAGAGAGCGCTGGCCACCACAGACTGGTAGAATATCAACAGTAGTTTTTTGCAGATTTTGAAGGACCTCAGCCTTCTCAGGAAGTACAGACGACTCTGCCCTTTCTTATGAAGAGTGTCCATATTTGCCGTCCAGTCGAGCTTGTCATCCAGCTGCAGGCCCAGATATTTGTAGGACCTGACCACCTCCACGTCGACCCCCTCGATGGACACAGGTTGCAGGTGTGGCCTGATCCTTCGGAAATCTACCATCATCTCCTTGGTCTTGGAGGTGTTCAGCTGCAGATGGTTCGACTTGGACCACCTCACAAAATCCTCCACCAGGCTCCTGTACTCCCCCTCTTGTCCATTCCTGACACAGCCAAAGATCACAGTGTCATCTGAGTATTTCTGCATGTGGCAGAGCTCAGAGTTGTGCTGGAAGTCAGAGGTGTAGATGGTGAACAAGACAGGGGAGAGTACCGTCCCCTGTGACGCTCGAGTGCTGCTGACCACAGTGTCGGACGTGCAGCCTTTCAGCCTGACGTACTGTGGTCTCTCTGTGAGGTAGTCTGTGATCCATCTCACCAGATGTGAGTCCACCCTCATCTCTGTTAGCTTAGCTCTCTGGAGTAGGGGCTGGATGGTGTTAAAGGCGCTGGAGAAATCAAAGAACATCATTCTCACCGCGCCACTCCCCTTGTCCAGATGAGAGTAAGCACTGTGCAACAGATTGAGGATGGAGTCATCCACACCCACCTTCGCCTGGTAAACGAACTGCAGAGGATCTTGTGCATGGCGGACCTGGGGTCTGAGGTGATGGAGCAACAGCCGCTGCATGGTCTTCATCATGTGTGAAGTCAGTGCAAGTCATCTGGTTCCCTAGGGTGTTTCTTTTTGGGGACAGGGATGAAACATGAAGTCTTCCAGAGAACTGGGACCCTCCCCAGCCGCAAGCTCAGGTTGAACATACACTGATGGGGCTTCCCGAGTTCAGCAGAACAGGCCTTTAGCATCCTTGGACACACTCTTCTTCCTGTTAAGAATGTCCTTGACATTGCTGGTGATCCAAGGTTTGTTGTTAGGGAAGCAGCGTACAGTTTTTATGGGAACCACAACATCCATACAGAAGTTCAGGTAGTCAGTGATACAGTGCGACACTCCCTCAATGTCCTCACCATGTGGCTCTTGCAGGACGCTCCAGTCAGTAGACTCAAAACAGTCTCTCAGAGCCTCCTCTGCCTCCGGAGACCACTTCCTAAAGGAACGTGTGGATGTAGGTTGTGTCTGGATCCTTGGTTTGTATTGTGGTTTCATTTCATTGTATTGTGGTTCTTTTATGCAAGAGACTTGAATGTTTTAGATTAACTAGTCCGCATTAAGGTCTATTCATGGATTAAACTAAGCTCTGTCTGTGAAACCGCCCCATAGACATAAGAGTATTGCTGTAAAACAGACTTAAAAAAAAAAGTGAACCTATCCTTTGATGTGGCTCACAGATCTGCTCAGTTCAATGGGAACACGATACATTCAGAATGATCAGATTGAAGTAATTGAATGTATATGGTAGCCATTGATTTAATATTTGGAAATAAATGTCTAAATAAGTGTTTCTTTCATGAAGGATATTAGGATTATCATCTCTGTTTTGTTTTAGAGTCTGGATATGCCCTTAAGTGGATGATTAGAAAGGGAGCATAGAGATAGATGTTCTTCTTTTCCATTTATCTTAAAGATAATCTTAAAGTGGCAATACACAACATTTTGGCTTTATCTTAAAGTACATGCCCCGTTGACGGAGGAGGCAAAGAAGGCAAAGAGGGAGAGTGATAAAAACAGTTATTTCTACTAAGCTAGATGAGTAAGTAACAAAACTAAGTTTTACTACTACCGGGTGTTTTACTCTGCCTTTATCATAGCAGCACTGAGATCGGGGTTTGTAGTTCCAATTGGGATTCTAACTACAACATCTTACAACATTTAATGCATTCTTTTCTGGGCATTATGTACATCTGTGCCTGAATACATTTGTGTTTTTTATCTATGTATTATTTGTGTTGTCCCTTTAAATACACAGCCTGTTGTTACACCATATGTCTAAATACTGCATAACAAACTTCACTATTTTTTTCTACATTTTCTAAATCTAAAAAAAAATGTGCAGCGTTTGAGTTTGTTTACAATAAGAACACTTCTTCAAAAAGAATTTAAAAAGAAAGAGTGACATTTTTAAGAGCAGAAGGACCAATGAAATGGCATTTTCTTCTGTACCAGCTCTCCACCAACTCTCCTCTGTATAAAGGAATACAAACCATTTATTTAACAAACCAACATGACTGAAATTAGGTCAGTTAGGAGTCATAACGTCGGTCACTAAAGCAGATATGTTCTATGTCCCAACATATTTTAGGAATATGATGCATGACTTAAAATGATAAAGTAGTAATTCCTGGGCCACTCACATTTCAACAGTGCCAATTCTTGTCCGACCTCACCTAAAGACTGTATCAACACTTTGCACAGCATTAGAGGGAAATATAGTCTTCAGAAAAATAATAATAAAAAAAATAATTGCAAACCGCTGCAAAACCAGTGATGTATAACTGTGTACCACAGATTGCAGATTTTCTCAACACTTCAGCAGTGATTTCACTTTTGTGCCGATGATCATTAGATGACAGGAACCTGGAAGAGGTAGACATCTTACAAACACATTAGGTAAAGCGTGGCTATATATCAAACCTTGACTGGTGTTGAAGTTGTGGTCCGGTGGAAAAGGGGTTGAGCTGAGACTCTCCAGGTGCTGCTGCAGGGTCTCAAGTTCTTGACCTAAACCAGGCCGGTCAGACATGAAGAGGCGGTTCTGTTCAACCACTTCACTGATCCGCGCCAGCAGCTGGGTCACACTAACGGAGGAAAGAGGGAGTGACACAGTGAGTGACGTGGTGGCAAAAGGAAGAAGAGAGGATAGGCAGGATATTAATAGTGTGACAGGAGAAAAAATTTATGAATGTATTTATGAAGCTTCTCAGAATTCCTCCTAGGAATCACATTGAAAGTTAAACTACAACTAAAACCAGTATTTAGCATATAGACAAAATGAATACAATCCATCAGCACCTCCAAAGTTAATAAATTAGTAAGGGTGTCACGATTTAGATACTAAATAAAAATGTATCAAAATGAGCTTTCAATTTTGATCATCGGAATTAAAACCAGGATCTTCGAGTTTCCCAGTATTTATTTCTCTCCACCCTGCCTAGTTTTGTGCGTTCAAAGAAAACACAATACTCACAGCAACACAACCCAGTTTACCGGAGCATGCAGCTCAAAGACACCACAGTGTAGCTTACCACGGCCACTGCTGGAGATGATGGAGGAACAACAGAAGTGGAGAATCCTCCTGCTTCCCTGAAGTCACCGTGTGGGAACACTTTGCCTTCACCATGAATTATGTAAACAAAGTGACGTTGACAGAAAAACTACAGTTCAGGACCTCGTGGTGTTTGGAAGGTGAGGAAACTCCAGCTGTTGTTGTAAAATACCCCTTCAGCCATCTCGTGTTTTTGTTTTGTTTTTGTGTTTAGTTTGTTCCCTGTTTAAATAACTTATTGTTATTGCATTTTAAATAAATTATTTAAATTTGACCATATGGTGTTAGTGTGGTACATTCCCACAGATAGTTGTCAGGGCACAAACAATAGCAGAGCCGTCAGTGCTGGAAAGAAACGTTTGAATGGAATCAAAATTTGAATCGTGACCTTAAAATCGAAAGTCAAATTGAATTGTGGATTTGGAGAAACGTTCCACCTCTTCTCAGAATCAGAATCAGAAATCCTTTATTAGTCTCACAATGGGAATATTTACCCATGCAGTACATGTTGAGATGAGTTTCCAGAATTGATCAATCATCAATTGGCCTGATGATGATCATCAAAATATTTACGATTCATCTTCTGGGGATCACAAATGTCATGGGAATTTCATTTAATTCAATGGGAATCCATATTATAATTGTTGTGATTGTTGTGAATTGTCTCGACTGAATTAATGGACGTTCAATAGACTGAAATTGCCATCCGTAAAGCCATTCCGCTAGCATGGCTAACAATCCTCATCACAAAGAAATAAAAATGCAGAGACAATGCATAATCCTATACAAAACAAAGTGATAACAAAAAACAAGTTTCTAGGTGGACACTAAAAACTGACTAAGCATATTCTCACTGGGTGCAAAGTGAGCCTCTCCCATGGTCGCTGGAGACACAATTAAGGGCTCAAGAGCCTGGCACGACACTGGAAAGCAAGAGAACAACATACAATGCCATTCCACCCAGAATAACCAACGATCCCTCCGAGAGTAGTTGAGACTGATAAGTGATTGCTGTCAAAAATCTACTCACGTGGAGTTCTTGTACTGCAGGAAACCAAATTCATCCCTTTGTCCATCTGGGCACAGCGACTGCATGATGGGAATGATGCCAGCTGAGGTGAGTGGGGCTGCGCTGTAAAAGGCTGGATATGAGGGAAGAATAACAGGGTAGAACGGACAAAAAGAGAATAGACAAAACCAGAGACAAAGGAAGAGGAGGTGTCAGAGGTATACAATAAAATACAGAGGATACAGGTGTAAAAAAATAGGAGAATGAGGACCAAACAGGACAATGAGGATGAAAAAGCAGTGGAAGAGATTCTGTGTTAGAGTCGGAAAGAAAGAAAGATGTCAGATGAGCAGCTTCTGGCCAGAGAGGCTCCTACATGTCAATTCTGAATACATAGGCCTTTCAGCACTTTCTTCCACAATAATGGCCCATGACATTTTCCCTCATCAGTCTATAAATGCTGGCTGGACAAGCTCTCAACCTGAGAAAAAAAGAGAAACTTCAGCTCTTGCCAGTAGCCCAATGTTTCCATGGTTACTGTGCTGCTGAAGCTTGTCTGGGTGTGTGGATCCTGTACATTTGGCCACATAAACACTTCTTATTATCCTCCAGGATACTCTCTCTCTCATATCATCCATATTATCCACCTATTCATTTCTGAGAAATGGAAGGCGGGTGCACAAATACATCTACAAACGTAACAGGTGTATAAAGAACTAACTAATGATTGACAGTAGTATAAAACACAGTTGTAATGATATACGGTATGTCTTTATGTTTTATATAAATAGACATGGCGATGTTGAAAGCTCCTGCAGAAATTGAGTAAGTGGACCTTTAGTTAAGACATATTTGTCCTTCAAGCTTTTCATACGTGTTGAAGACAGCATGTGCGGATTTGTTCATGTTGTAAAAGTTGAAATTGTGAAATGTACCTCTAAAGACATACTGTGTTGCCTAGATACAAGCGATGCAATGCATCAGACAGCACCTTGTATTACCTGAGTTACCTGATCCATACTGAGCTGCTGTTTTCCGTTGCCTCTCAAGTCCATTGTGACAGGTTGGTTTCAACATTCAAGTTATTAAAGTTGAGCAATGTAAAATAATGGCTCACAGAAGCTGCACTCACACATCTGCTGTTAAACCTCAGGAGGACTAAAGAGAGTGTTAGTATAGCAGAAGTTAGAGACACCTTCATCTTTAGTCAAATCCAAACCCAGATTGGGGTTTAGGCTTTTAATACAGTGTTGTTTTATAGCAATAAAGTGGTCAAGCAATCAATTACAAAGTGATAATTCAATGATATATAACCTCACAGTGTGTTGGAACGGAGGTGGCTCTGTGAGGTACTGGGAACTATTGACATGAAGTAGGTAAATGTATTCAGTTCATTGAAATCTGTCCTCTCTGACCAGCAAGCTGCGAATAAAGGTCACCAAGCCAAGGTGTTGAATACAGGTTATCCATCATTCATTTAAGAGACAGCATTAGCTGCACAAGCCGCTGTATTGAACAATAACTACATGGAATTAACAATAATTACATGGAATGAACAGCAATTCATTACATTAAGACAGTTGTTTTCACAGACAAAGTCACAACAACCATAGAAGTGCCTTGTATAATTCAGCACATTCAGAATTCAGTGAAGGCCTTTTGTGAAAAAATGCTAAAATAAATATTAAAGACTAGATGTGTTAGGGCTCAGTATTAGGTGAACATATAGTAAACACACAGACAGAGAAACACACCCTGATTCATTTAACTAAGGAATCTAAATGTGTATCATGTCAGAGGATTGTACTACGAAGCAGGACTTGGGGTTACAAGGTAACTTTAGATTTAACCCTGTCTTCAGTCTTACGACGGTGGTTCACTTCCTGCCGGGGTAGAAAAGAGATCAACGCCAATAAAAGCACCCAAATAAACAGGCTTATTATATATATCACTGCCCCACTGGGCACAAGTAGATCTGACTATAATTACATTTGTGTATCCCATTAAGTTAATGTGTTGCTTTGATGTACTCTTATGGAATAAGAATATGAGATACTTTATTCACCTCCTTGGGGAAATTATGGCTTGTATGACAATATTTAGCCTTGTTCTTTCAGCTGCAGCCCTGGCAGTGTGAAGCTAAATATAAATCATAATTCAAAGCAGTAAATAGGTTGACTTTCCTATCTTATATCACCCACAGCATACATAAAAATACACTGAGCAAAGTAACACAGGGCAAATGTATACAGTGTGTGGCTCTGTTAGCACACGACTCCGACGTATCATATAATAAATATTCACTTATTTGCAACAACTTCTTGAGCTGTTCGTTGCCGTTCCAAGTCGGATTTGTGCGCTTACAGTCACAGAGACTGTGATGTATACTGTAGCTGATTATAAGATATGAAAGTAAGCCTGTTTACCGCTTTGAATTTTGTTTTTTAAATGTTTTTTTTATTTGCTCCTAAATCCGTTTCCTACCATCGAGGTTGCTGCACATTCACGGCATGTTTGAATGATGAATAAAATATCTTATATTCTTATTCCATCAGAGTAAATCTAAGCAACACATTAATAATATAAAACACAAATGTTAATTTAATACACAGCTGTCCTTCCTGTACTTGGCAGTTGCATATGTGTTACTTTTAGCTAAATTATGTGTTGAACTTATTCGTATTTGTCTAAAGGCCCTGTCACACATATCTGTATGGCAGAAACGTATGCTGGAGTATATGAAAATAAGTCCAAATATAATATACAGATACGCATGTCTAACTTATTGATAGGGTATCACTTATTTATACAAAATGTATCAGACGAATACCCAACGAATGCATAACGTATACAAAAATATGGCGTATACAAAAGAAACTCCGAGGATGATAACCCTGATGCTGTGTTAGTAACATACATTTACATAAATGCATACAGATAGAGAGGGAGAAGAAGAGGGAGGGGAGGAGAGAGGAAGAGAAGGAGAGCAGGGAGGTGTCCCCCGGCAGTCTAAGCCTATAGCAGCATAACTAGGGGCTGATCCAAGGCAAACCTGAGCCAGCCCTAACTATAAACTTTATCAAAAAGGAAAGTCTTTAGCCTGCTCATGTGGGTGTCTGCCTCCCAAACGCTAACTGGAAGCTGGTTCCACTGGAGAGGAGCTTGATAGCTGAAGGCTCTGGCTCCCATTGTACTCTTAGAGACTCTACAAGTAACGCTGCAGTCTGGGAGCGCAATGCTCTAGTTGGTTTATAAGGTACTATGAGATCTTTAAGATATGCTGGAGCCTGACCATTAATTGCTTTGTAAATCAGGAGAAGGATTTTGAATTATATTCTGTATTTTACCGGGAGCCAGTGCAGAGCAGCTAATACAGGAGTAATATGATGCCGCTGCATTTTGGATCAACTGAAGAGTCTTAAGCGACTATTTGGGACAACCTGATAACAATGACTTGCAGTAATCCAGCCTTCAAGTAACAAATACATTGACTAGTTTTTCTGCATCATTTTGAGACAGGATGTGCAATGTCACGTAGATGAAAGAAGGCAGTCCTTGATATTTATTTGAGTTAAAAGCCAGTTCCTGATCAAAGATAACGCCAAGATTCCTTACTGTGGTGCTGGAGGCCAAACTAATGCCATCCAGAGCTTCTGTGTCATTAAAAAATGCATTTCGGAGGTGTTTAGGGCCAAGTATAATAACTTCAGTTTTGTCTGTGTTTAACATCAAAAAGTTGCAGGACATCGGAGTTTTTATGTCCTTAAGGCATGCTTGAAGTTTAGACAATTGATTGGGTTCGTCTGGTTTAATTGATAGATATAATTGGGTATCATCCGCATAACAATGAAAGTTTATAGAGTGGTTCCTTATAATATTGCCCAAAGGAAGCATATATAAGGGGAATAGAATCAGTCCAAGTACAGAACCCTGCGGAACTCCAAGACTGACTTTGGCTGTCATGGAGGATTTATCGTTAACACATACAAATTGAGATCGCTCAGATAAATAGGACTTGAACTAGCGTAGTGCGCCAATATAATGTTCCAGTCTCTGTAGTAGAATGTCATGATCAAGAGTGTCGAAAGCAGCACTGAGGTCTAACAAGACAAGAACAGAGACAAGTCCTTTGTCTGATGCCATTAGAAGGTCATTGGTAACTTTCACCAGTGCCGTCTCTGTGCTATGATGAACTCTAAATCCAGATTGAAAAACCTCAAATAAACTATTATTATGTAAAACATTACACAACTGTTTTGCAACTGCTTTCTTAAGGATCTTAGTGAGAAAGGGAAGGTTAGATATGGGTCTATAGTTGGCTAACACCTCTGAATCAAGACTAGGCTTTTTAAGAAGTGGTTTTATTACAGCTACTTTAAAGGATTGTGGTATGGAGACAGGTTGCTCATATTTAATAACGAGGTGTTAATTAAGGGTAAAACTTCTTTAAACAGTTTAGTTGGAATCGGGTCTCAAAGACAGGTTGATGGCTTAGACGATGAGATTGTTGAAGTTAGTTGGTTAAGGTTGATTGGAGTAAAACAGTCTAGATATATTTCAGGAGTTACAGATGTTTTTGAAATTCCGGAGATTGAAGTTAAGTCACGTTACGTTTTTGCCATATGGATATGTGTGACAGGGCCTTAATATTGTAGGTTGCTCTTCATTTGTGAAATATGTTTTTCTGCCGATTGTACATTTGTCCATGTTTGCAATTAGTCATACGCTGCAAACCCCGGCCCTTTCATGTGAACACGCTCATAGCCTGACTAGCCAGACTGAGAGACCCTCACTCACCGAGGTGATAACCACTGTCGTAGAACCGCTTAGCGGGATCGCGTTTGTTAGGGTTAGTGAAGCCAGATGACACAAAGATATCCTGAGTATGTTGAGCTCACTTCGTAGTACAGAGCCCAGTTGTGAGGATAGAATGAAGTAATGATGAAACTTACACACTGGTCCATCCAACAAATGCACAGGACAGATAGAATCACAGACGGAAAAGAGAAACAAAGACAGAACAGCAAAAAACAAGGTGGAAAAAGGTGGAAAAACAAAGACAAAAAGCATACATTTAAAATGTCTGCAACAATGGCTGCAAGCAAAAGTAAGCGGACCGACAACAAACTAAAATATGAGAAATCAACTAAGGACAGAACAACACAATATTAAAAAGTGAAGAAAGGACACAAAAGTTACAGCTCATGGTGAGAGGCAAATCACATATTTGTAAGAGCAGCAGATTAGAAATATGTGTTTATGTGTATGTGTGTGCAAGCAGATCTAGGCAAATTTGAGTCAGCATTAGTGTTCACTTTCTACTGTATATTTACAACATAATGTAAGTTAATGTGGATGCAAGGACAGAAGACATCTTTCTAACATCAGTATACCTGTGCAGTACGCCACCATTCAACCCCTCAACCCTACCTCCCCTCACTCCTTCAAACAGCTGTTCATATAACACATATTTACTCTTTTCCTCATAACTTTTTTGAGACCCTCGCTGTTGGAGATACTGAGAGGATATTGGTACCAATCTTCTTAGCATAATGTACCTTAAAAGCAAACTTAACAAATGACCTATCTTTGTGGCGGTGCAACCACCAGCTGAAGAAACACTGTTGACAGTTTTTTGTTTTCCTGACCCAAAAATGAGCTTTGACTGTCTGTGTGGTATTTTGATGGAAAATAATTTCATGAGCAAAATTTATGATTGACATTATGTTTTAAACGCATACGGATCAAAGTTATAAACGGGACATATATCTTGATCTGATGGTGTTCCAGAAGATAGGAGAACGTATTTGATGGGTTTTATCTTTAGGCAGCTACTTTGCTATATGTTTTGCAAACCGGATGTCTATCGTCGGATATCCCCCCGTTCGTTTTTTGGAATATCCAAAGTAGTCCCACACTGCTGATTTTAATTTCTTTTTTGGCGGGGGATGAAGATTGGTATCAGCCTCACTGCTCTCTGTGTCACGGCCATTTCTCCGTCTCCGCTGCAATGTGTGCGGGAAGTTGATGAGTCTGAGGTCTGAGGTTGCATTTTCTTTTCAATACCGCCAATACGCAAATGTAGATGGTATGATAACCGTCAACTACCGTGATAGGGGTATCCGTAACCCTAATCGGCCGATCGTACCACTCTCTGCAGAGCCTTTGGGTTCTGCTAGGTGCTGCTGACATAGCAGGCGGAGATGTTTCCTGACAATATGCTATACTCTCCACTGTGAAGGTTTAGAATGTTTTGATTGTCTTAAATATCTGCAGCAGTCGGATGTGACTGGGACTTTTTCCAGGATGTTTTTGTGGACTGACCATGTCAGGTCCTCAGTGATGTGGATCCGGAGGTACTTAAAGTGGTTCCCCTGTCCGCTCTGGTTCCTTCGATCTTAAGAGGGGAGTAGTTTCTCTCCTGCTGCTTCCCAAAATCCGCAATCAGCTCCTTAGTTTAGCAGACATTCAGTGAAGAGAACTTGTCATAACACCACCGTGTCAGATTTTACACCTCGACTCAGTAGGCCTCATCCGGCCTAACATACTGTAGCGGTGTCGTCAGCAAACTTGATGAATGAATGTACAGAAAGTAAAGACCGTGTAACACCAAGCCGATTATCCGCCATCAGTCAATATCGGGCCGTTGTTGTCCCGCACCTTTAGGCTCTGCCAACAGTCACTGCCGCCAATTCAGCATGTTAATTGGCAGCGGAGACTGTCGGCAAAATAAATCACTCTGATTGGCTGTTCAGCTTCTGCAAATCAGTGCACGAGAAGAGAAACGTACGTGAGGAAAACAAAACAACTAAAATGAAGAGGGCACACAGAGAGGCTCTTTAGATTTTTCATCTTTGTTTCATCTGATCATTCACACAAGTGGATATTTTCAGAACAACATGGTAATCTGGAATGAAGCTAAGTGGTGATAAAGAGTGATTTGAAAATGGTCGGCAAATGCTGCTTTGTTTTATTGTGTGTCATAACAACGGCTTGTATATTTAAAGTCAGGTCTTCCGGTTGACCTTTTCTAAAGACAAATACAGACTACCGCCATCAGCTGTTATGGATGGCAGGCGCAGAACATACGCGCCAGCTGGCCATTGGCTGGAGTCTTTGCGGTGTGTCCAATTGCAACTTTTTGGGCAAAACGCAGTCAACGTGATGCGATGCAACAGTCAGCTCTGTCGCCACTAGTTCTTTAATGTCAGTTTGGTGTTGTTGCGGTGCTCCCTTGTTGATTGATCTGCCTGTCAGAAGTCCATGACCCAATTGCACAAGGTGGGTCCAAGGTGCATGGGCTTGGTAATGAGCCTGGCGGGGACTATGGTGTTGAATTAGGGTTGGGCAATTATGTCATTTTAATTTCAATTATGTTTTTAGCTTCCATCAACAAGATAACCAAGATTTAACAATTATTCTTGTTTTATATAGATATTTTTATTTTGCTCTCAAATTGCACCAGATTGATTAATTGAACCTTAAAATGTTCTTTTCTAAATACATGAGGTTTCCAGAGTCAATAAATGAAATATATTATTATTATTATTACTCTGAAAGAGCTACGGGACCAGTGATTTATCTGGTTGGCTGAGCTTTAATAATAACCACAACCTGTGGCCTGTATCCGTATTCACCCAGAAATGTTGCCCTTTATGCTGCTACACATACGACTCAGGAACAGCAGATGAGCTTGCTCTGACTACTTTGTGTTTGTCATTGTACTTGTGCAATTAAAATAGACCCCTTCATCTTTTTACAGGATAATCGTGAATATCTTCCACTTGTGCTAGTGGTTGAAGAAGTATTTATATATTTACCTAGGTAAAAGTAGCAATACCACACTCTGAAAATACTCTAGAGGTATGGAATAATTATAGGCTAAATTTACTTAAATTTAAAGAGTTTTACCATTACTTATGATGTTTTTGGATAAATATTATTGCTGCCGTTATGTGTATGTTGCATTTTACTGGTGTAAATCCTCTCTGGGAACCATCACCTTATCGTGGTGGAGAGGTTTGTGTGTCCCTATGAACCTAAGAGCTGTGTTGTCTGGAGCCTAGTCCTCCTGGTAGGGTCTCCCAAGACAAATTGGTCTCAGACGAGGGGCCAGACTAAGAATGGTTGAAAAACGACCTCTTGAAACAGAGGGAAACAAAAGGAGAGACCCTGCCCGAAGAAGCTACGTGGTAACTCCCATCCATCCATCCTGTGGGCCCACCACTCATGGGAAAAACTGCTGGGGTTGAGTGCGCTGTCACATAGGGTGACAGTGATGATCAGGGACCTCGACAGACTAGACACGGGCAGCAGAGACTGACTCTGGGGACGTGGAACGTCACGTCTCTGTAGGGGAAGGAGCCGGAACTAGTGCGGGAGGTGGAGCGCTACCAGTTGGATCTGGTGGGGCTTACATCTACGCACAGTAGGCTCTGGAACTGTACTCCTGGATAGGGATTGGACTCATGGTGTGAGGCGTCGGCGGGTGTGGGGATACTCACAAGTCCCCGGCTGAGCGCCGCTACGTTGGAGTTCAGCCCGTTGGACGAGAGGGTCGCCACCAGTTTGAAGTATTCTGCCTTCTTTGACACCCTGAATGGAGTCCTGCAGGGGGCTCCAGTAGGGGACTCTGTAGTCTTGCTGGGAGACTTCAACCGACACATGGGAAACGATGGAGACACCTGGAGGAACGGCCTCCCTAATCTAAACATGAAAGGTCGTTTGTTGTTGGACTTCTGTGCTAGTCATGGAATGGCCATAACAAACACCATCTTCGAACATAAGGATGCTCATAAGTGTACGTGGTACCAGAGCACCCTAGGCCAAAGGTCAATGATCGATTTTGTGATCGTATCATCTGATCTGAGGCTGCATGTTTTGGACACTCGGGTGAAGAGAGGGGCGGAGCTGTTAACTGATCACCATCTGGTGGTGAGTTGGATCAAGGGGTGGGGGAAGACTCTGGACAGACCATGTAAGCCCAAACGGGTAGTGCAGGTGAACTGGGAACGTCTGGAGGAAGCCCCTGTCCTGGAGATCTTCAACTCACACCTCCGGCGGAGCTTTTCAGACATCCCTGTGGAGGTTGGGGGCATTGAACCTGAGTGGGCGATGTTCAAATCCTCTATTGCTGAAGCTGCGGTGATGCGCTGTGGTCTCAAGGTCTTAGGTGCCTCAAGGGGCGGTAACCCTTGAACACCGTGGTGGACCCCGGTGGTCAGGGAAGCCTTCCGACTGAAGAAGGAGTTATGTTAACCGGGAGGACTCCGGAAACAGTTGCAGGGTACCAAAGGACTAGAAGAGCGGCAGCCGTGGCAGAGGCAAAGCAGCGGGTGTGGGAGAAGTTCGGAGAAGCTATGGAGGACTTTCGGTCGGCACCAAGGTGCTTCTGGAAAACCATCCGGCACCTCAGGAGGGGGAAGCAGTGAACCATCCAAACTGTGTACAGTAAGGGTGGGACCCTGCTGACTTCGACTGAGAAGGTTATCGGGCGGTGGAAGGCACTTTGATGTACTCTTGAATCCGACTGACACGCCCTCTATGGTAGAGGCAAAGCAGGAAGCTCATGGGGGATCATCGTCAATTTCCCTGATGGAAGTCACTGAGATAGTCAAACAACTCCACAGAGGCAAAGCCGCAGGGGCAGACCGGGGTGGATGTTCCCCTATTCAAAAAGGTGGACCAGAGAGTGTGTGTCAACTACAGGGGTATCACATTTCTCAGCCTCCCTGGTAAAGTCTACTCCAAGGTACTGGAAAGGAGGGTTCGGCTGATAGTCGAACCTCTGATTGAAGAGGAACAATGCGGATTCCGTCCTGGTCATGGAACAACGAACCAACTCTCGCAAGGATCCTGGAGGAGGCCTGGGAGTACGCCCATCCGGTCTACATGTGTTTTGTGGATCTGGAGAAGGCGGTACTGCAGTCGCTTTACCGCACTGGTGTGACGAAAAGAGAGCTGAGCCAGAAGCTCTCGATCTACCGGTCGATCTTCGTTCCTACCCTCACCTATGGTCATGAAGGCTGGGTCATGATCGAAAGAACGAGATCACGGGTGCAAGCGGCCAAAATGGGTTTTCTCAGATAGGGTGAGAAGTTCAGCCATCCGTGAGAGACTCGGAGTAGAGCCGCTGCTCCTTTACGTTGAAAGGAGCCAGTTGAGGTGGTTCGGGCATCTAGTACGGATACCATCTGGGCGCCTCCCTAGGGAGGTGTTCCAGCTGGGAGGAGACCCCGGGGAAGACCCAGGACTCGGTGGAGAGATTATATCTCCTCACTGGCCTGGGAACGCCTCGGGATTCCCAATCGGAGCTGGCAGAAGTGGCCCAGAGAAGGGAAGTTTGGGGTTCCTTACTGGAGCCCCCGCGACCCGACCCTGGATAAGCGGTAGATGATGGATGGATGGATGGTGTAAATGTTTAAGATTGTTCTAATTAAACTTTAACTGTATTAAATACTTATATACTGTTGGGTAGCACATAAATGCATCATAATCTATAATCTATGCCATGTCAGTACCTTGTATCTCTAAAAAGTCCACTTTTCATGAGCCCTGTTTTCAGCTTTTCAGCAACCACAAGGAAAAAGTGAATTTTTTGGGGCATCCTTTTATCCTTAGATTTTATAAATATGATCTATCCCCCTGCTGTATCTGTCCATGTTCTACTATGTCTACCTACCTTCCTTGACAGGAATCGCTGGCTTCTTCTGCCTCAGACCCAGGAGTATGAAGAAGAGCACCAGCGGGATGAAGATCTCAAAGGCCAGCACCCACTGGAGGGGAAAAGGACAAAATTGACAAGTTTATTTGCGCTGCATTTCCATTGAAACCTGGCCAAAGACAAGTGCAGTTTCAGCACAGTGATCCTGCAAGGTGGACCTCAGTCATGGTTCTTTACCATGAAAACTTTGTCAGATCCCATCTTCCTGCTCATGAATCACACTGTTGCATAGATTGAGTATGCCTGCTGTCACATATCAATATACTAACTGGGAGGGAGTGTGAAAAGAAGTCTGCAAAGCATAGATTGTTTTATTTTTTAAACAGGATGTGTAGTGCACATCTTATACTGTTTGAAATGTGTGCCGTTGACTCCTTAGTAAGCATTAATGAAGCATATAAGACACTCACATAAACTAACACTGATTTGCAGTACCTTCCATCCTAATACACACACCTCCTCACTGGGCCTGGTCATGAGGTTTTAATACCACAAAGTGAATTTAAACATAAATTGTAAATGGACTGAATTTATATAGTGGTTATCCGATGTTTGTGATCACTCAAAGCGCTTTACAACACATGTCAGCATTCACCCATCCACACACATTCATAGGCTACCATACAAGGTGCACATCAGCTCGTCGGTAGTGATAACCATTCACACGCACTCACACACCATGGCACATTGGCCATCGGGAGCAATTTGGGGTTCAATATCTTGCCCTCGAACCACCGACCCTCCGACCACTGGACACACACTCTACCTCCTGAGCCACAGCCGTCGAAATGGCTTCCTCTCTCATTCTTATTCCTGGTGATGGAAATATCAGTCAGTAGCTAAGAATTCCATTAGCCAGCGTATCAACTGGACACACAGTACACTGCCAAAACTGGAAATTCATAAATCACATTTAGGCTGGCTAAATTGTTGTGCTGGCACCAGGTCACCAGACGGTCAAACTCCCAACAGAGCCCAATGAGGGTGGTGCCATTATATATAATATATATATATATATTATATATAATAATGGCCAGAAATGGTGAATAAATGAAATAGATGTGGCAATGCTCATGTCGGCATGACCAGAATTGGTGAAATGTGACACCCATAACACAAACACCACCACCATATGCATGATTTATCAGAAAATGGATATTCAAAGAGCTTGATTTGCAAGAACAGCTCCGATATCAGGGCAAATGTAGGAGGTGTAGCAGGGGATAAATAGTGATTGGATAATTGAAGTAAATCATCGTAGATTTGAATGAGCACATATTGCAGCACTTAACGGGATAAAATGGATATGATGCCACCTACAAAATACAATGAATGTGAGAAGTGCAGAAGCAATGTTAATATAGTAGTTACAATGAATGTAAGCAATTGAATGTAGCAATAATAGTAGGAATAATAAGATGACTATGAAAAGTACAAGTCTCTAAAAGTACAATGGGAGCCAGAGGCTTCAGCTATCAAGCTCCTGTCCTGTGGAACCAGCTTCCAGTTTGTGTTCGGGAGGCAGACACCCTCTCCAAATTTAAGAGCAGGCTTAAGACTTTCCTTTTTGATAAAGCTTATATAGTTAGGGCTGGCTGAGGCTTGAATTGGACGGGCCCCTAGTTATGCTGCTATAGGCTTAGACTGCCGGGGGACTTACACCTTTCTCCTCTCTGGATTTCACTTTGGCAAACTCCCTGACTGTAAAGGAACCATCGTCAATAGCGAGATTCGTGAGGACGACAGGTATCACTTCCTCAGGTCCATCCACTGTCAGGTGTGTTCCCAGGAGATTTCGGAAGTGAGTGAACCAGGAGGTCACCCTCTCTTCTGGGCTGTCGCCCCACTCATCTCATTGATGACCCTCTATGCCTCCCCGTACTGCTGTTCACCATGCGCTGCCTCCACTCTCTGCACCTTCTCCATCAGCTCCACCCCCCTGATCTTATCGTAGGTATCGAAAAGAAGCTGTTTGGCCATATTCAATACCATACGATTCTCTGCAGTCAGCTCGTGCCCAAAGCCTCAGTGTGCTTCCTCAACTCCCTCACGCGCCACCATGACCTCCAGATGCCTGGACCTCTGGGATACTCCATTCCTCTCCATCACTGGAACACACATACTGGTCACCTCCACGTTCGCTGCAACGAACCGCCTGTACTTGGCATTAGGCTCCTCGTCCTCGCCCAGCAGCTGGAAGCGATTCATCACCTCCACTGCATACCTGGTTTGAAGGCCAGGGCTGTCCGAGAATGCCTTCCAGTTATACCGGGTCTTCAGGCTTGGTTTGGGGACCCTGAGGCTCAGTCTCACCCTTATGGAGACCACTCGATGATCAGAGCCCACAGAGTTGAACGTGCTGTAAGGTTCAGCGTTCAAGATGGAGTTTCTCCACCTTCAACTTATTAGTATGTAGTCCAGTTGACGTTGCATACCGGTAGCCCGATCCTGAAAGGTCCATCTCTTGCCCATTCTTTTCTGGAACATGGTGTTTGCAGCTAGTAGCTCATGCTCCATAAGTAGGGCTGCAAGATGTTTGCCATTGCGATTAGTGTAGTTGTGGTATGTGAGAGGTGCGTCCTCCGGTACGAGCCTTGCATTGAAGTCACCCAGGATTGCAAGGAAGTTGTGAGCCGAGATATCACGGGCCGCTGTTGCAAGGTCTTCATAGAACTTCTCCACCTCCTCAGCTTCTGCCACATTGATGGGTGAGTACACGACTATGACAGTTGTGACTGGGTTGCCATCAAAGTCAGCACTAAGGATCCTGTTGGTGTGATAGTGTACCCTAAGGAGAGCCTTACGCGCCCGAGAACTCATTAGTAACCCCACTCCGCCAGTGGGTGCTTGTTCCTTATTTCGCCACGCTGATGAGGTGATGAACCAGCATTTCTCCACTCTGTGATACACGATCTGATCCTCAGCATGCACTCTTCTATGCTCTTGGATTCCCAGGATCTCCTCTCCCCTTTCCTCGGCACAGTGTGCCAGCTCCTCCAGCCTCCCTTCTTCTCTAACTGTGTTTGCGTTGAAGGTTCCCATGGTGAATGGTCTCCGGCAACGCAGGAGTGCTTTGGACCGTGAGTTGTGGTCAGATAGAACCCTCCCTTCTGGGTTTGAGGCCCTATCGTCATACTGTCCCTCGGGGAGAGGACCAGCTCCACCGTCCGCTGCTTGGTTCCTGCGGACTCCCGCCGCTGGAAGTATAGGATTCGGAATGTCTTTGTTCTCCATAATTTAGGCCTTACAATGCGCAAATATAACAACTGTGGGGCGAAGCTCCTCACAGTCCTACTCTGGCCGTTTTGGGCATAAGCCCTTATCCGCCCTTCACTCCGATGCCTCCAGATGGTATACGGCTCGGAACCGGATGTGAACAGCACCCTTGGTTTTTGTTCGGAGTGTCCTTCTCCTACATAGGTTGCCTTACATGGCTATGAGCCCCATCCGCCCACAATAGGATGCAGTTTAACGTCTTACCCAGGACACAATCGACCCCGCTTTCTTAAAACAAAAGATTTCAGTTACTTTTCCTCCCCACTTTGTTGGGCAAGGACCGTAATAACTGGGAAGAATGCTAGACAGAAAGATATGCGTTTTCTCCCCAGAACCCACGGATGCTAAGAATCCGTGAGAAACTTGTGACAGAGAAATGTACCGGCTCATCTTGTAAGAAACTTTTTATTTCTTTATTTATTCTAGGTCACGTATGAATGAAGTAGAATGAGATACCTGTGACTCTAGATGTGTGATTGGACCACCCATTTCTCAACAGGAGATGGTGATGAAATGAACCACGTCTCGAGTGAAGGCCAGCCCCAATGTTGGAGAAATAGGTTAATAACCCCTGTGCATATCATGAATGCCTGGCTGGCATAAGTATAGCCTCCTTATTGCTTCATCAGTTAATTTAACAAAATATTGCTTTATAACATTATGAGTTTCTGAATGTTCCTTCAAATTATTATTGAATATATTGATCTCTGGGAGTGTTAATGTCTCAGCCAGCTGAGTTGTAGTATCATACAAATGCCACAGATGGAGACACTACATTACAAGGGTACCGTATGAAGCAATGTAAGTCACAAATATTACACATGTTGTTGGAATGTTTCACAATAAAAGTGAACCGCAAGAGGGCTTCTTCTTAGATTGTTTTCGTAAATGATGCATAAAGTGTCGTGTTGAAGGCACATGTGTTACACAATAGCTAATTGGAGAATAACATTTTTACTTTACTAGATATGAGCATACCCTATGAAGTGGACATAATTAGAAATGATGAACATTTGCAAGATATGAGCAAATTCCCTATGAACAGAGGGAATTAGAAAAAAGCGGTCTCTATGCTTGTATCAATCAAAAAACCCATGCAGCGCTTGAGAGGATGGGGCTTCTTATGAAGTGGACATTTCTTGTCAACATCATCCAAATCACTACCTAAATGGTTTTCCTGACTGGCAGTATCTGGCAAGACTTTTGTCTTGTGGGTGAAGACTGAGCTTTTCCTTTGCCTCTTAGATGGCTGCTCCAGTTCCAACAAACCTTGGTTCCCTGATGATAGAGCAAAGCTTGGATCATTGCGTGTCCTTGCCTCATGATGTACAGCTTTGTACCGGGAACCTTGAGCCATCCACTTCTCCTGCAGAGCGTAAGGTAACTTGTCTACAATGGGTGCTACACCACAAGCAGTGTCGAGATAGGTAAGTCCAGGTAAACCTTCACATTTAGCAGGCTCAACCTTCTGTAAGAGATCTCCGAGCCCCTAAAGTTTTACGGCATCTCTGTTACCGATCCTTGAAAAGTTGTCAATCCTGTCAAAGTGAGACTTTTCAACAACCTCCTGGGAGGGATCCATAGCAGTCTTCCAGGCATTCCCAAACCTTTCCTAGGCCAGTAACAGGATTACTTACATGCACGACTTGAATACTCCTCACATGACTCCGTACCAGTTCTTCTCTCCATGCTCATTTTCTGCTGCTGCCTCCAGGACTTTTGTTTCTGCAATGGCTGCATCTATCTCACTTTCATGCTTTAGAGATGCTAGAGTTGCTTCCATACGTGCCTCTGTCACTATTAATTGAGCATTTTCAATCATAACTTCAGATTCCTTCTTGAGGAATTCAGCCCTGACTCGGGCGGCCTCCAGCTTGGCGTGATCCCTAACTCTATGGTAGCGGATGAGCTTCTTGATGCACTTCCTGAAATGGAGACGATTGATCTTATCTCCAATGTTTGGCTTTGCTCTGCTCCATCTTCAATCTTAGGTGTTTCTCTGCTATCATGTATTGCTTATGCTGTCTAGGCGTATGAAGCGTGAGGATGAGCGAGGATTGCTTGAAATTAAGTGCCCGCTGTGAGGCTGCTTTTTTTTTTTTTACTATTCTGTCCCTGATGCGTGTCCTATCTACTCACAAACTGACAGATAGCTAACAACAGGATTCAGAGAAAGTTGAACACAGTTGTAAAGTTAAGATGTTTTACTGAGTTCTCTTTTTCTCTTCTTTCCTTTCTTTTTAGCAAATTCAATTATCATAAAGTAGTTTTTAAGTAGTCCAAATATTTATATGCACACTCAGACGGGTGGCTAGCGTCTCCCTTAGAGACTCGGAGTAGAGCCGCTGCTACTTTACGTTGAAAGGAGCCAGTTGAGGTGGTTCGGGCATCTAGTAAGGATGCCACCTGGGCACCTCCCTAGGGAGGTGTTCCAGGCAGTTGGGAGGAGACCCCGGGGAAGACCCAGTCCCCCAGTCGGAGCTGGAGGATGTGGCCCGGAGAAGGGAAGATTGGGGTTCCTTACTGGAGCTGCTGCCCCCGCGACCCGACCCCGGATAAGCGGTAGACGATGGATGGATGGATGGACATTTGCACAAAACACAGAAAAAGTAACAAAACTTACAAGCAAAGGCTCTCCAATGCACAAACAAAAAGAAAAACAGGGAGAGAAGCTTTCTGTCTGACCAGTCTCTTCTTGAGTCACTAGTGACATGATCTGAACTGACCGCTGAGAAAACACTAAACAGTTCTCACTGTTGTTACAACAAACGACCAAAGACAATGCATTTGCAGGCTACAGAATTTGATCAATATTTCGACCATTAGAACAAGTAACAGGATACAAGACATGTCTATATTAATGCTGGAAAAAGTAGATGTTACAGTTTGCTTTGTTTCTCTGAGTGTCTTGAACCTGGGGATAGGTCTAATTGCTGGTATTTAAGAATGTAAGTGCTTGCACTCTGCATGCTTTATTTGTTGGTGTTGCTTCAGTTGATTAATTTAGGCTGTGGTATTTTAGGTTTTCTGCCAGCCTGCTTTGTGTCAGCCTGGTCACGTTTCTATTCAAATGACAGTAAACATTGTTTTAAATGTTCCTCCAGAAGAACAAATTCTGATCTGATGCTGCTATTAGCAGGACATTGTTTACGAGTGCCTTCCACAACCATTACAAATAATTAGTTTTCTTATCCAACACCACTATGGTTAATGCTTTTACATTACATTACAGTTCATTTAGCTGATGCTTTTGTCCAAAGTGACTTACAATAAGTGCAAGCAATCATGAGAATACAACTACGAACAGCAAGAATCTTGTAAGTACATTAGCTTCAAATAGGTGAAATCATTTAAGTGCAGAACAATAGCTTCAAATAAGCAAGTGCAACATACAGAAACAATAGAATACAAATACAGTACTTGTTGAAGGCTAGCTACCAATATGTCAGTGCCACTGAAGTATGGCTTCATTAACCCTACTCACAGAAGAATCAGAAACACATAAGGCAGACAATAAAAGAATGAAATGCCAACACAAATGTAGGAGTGAATGGAAGCAGGAGTTAAGTGGATATATTATGACACATCCAAGGACGTAATGTATTGCGGTGTGTGCCGCCAGGTTCCACAACTAGCCGAGTCCAGCTTGTTTTTCATCAGAAATAATGCATTCAGGAATCACCACGTCACAATTAATTGGAAAAGTAGACAACACTTACAGTGAATAGCTGCACAACTTGCAGTTACATCACCTAATAATACACAAGAGAGAAGTCTTAAATTTTCTTTGGCCCAAACACGGACATTTTCCTCCAACACAAACACAAACTGTGTTATGTTGTGTTTGAGTTGCAGTCCGGTAAGCTGCACTTCGTCGTTTTAAGTGTTGTTTATATTTCTTTGGATGTGTGCAAGTAGGCAGGGTTGGAGGAAAATAATTAAGAATCAAATATCTTGACACCTTAACATTTACATAAGTTGCTACGGTTGCATTCGGCTGAAAGTCACTTTGTCCTGTGCAAGTTTCTCCTCAACAAGTGCCAAGTAATAACAATAGGTAGGCTCTTTAATCTTACAAAGCATATGCTTAATTAATGATGCTGTTGCATCTGTCAGCTGTGTGTGTGAATATGTGGAATGCTGTTATTGTTTGTCTTGTTGGTGCCTGCAACATTCCTTCTGATGATGTAAAAGGATTGTATGATTAAACTGTGGTACATTCAGGAGAGTATATTTCTTATGGCTTATTTTGGATAACATAGCCAAAAAAGGTGTCCAAAGTCTGAATCTCTGCACTGGTTGTTAAATGAGCCTCTAATTCACAGAGCCAGGCTGGACATCAGCAGCAGCAACACACCCGGCCATTATGGTGGCGCTGTGCAGGTCCAGGACCCTGTGCTTACAACATCTGGTGGATGCAGTGGGGCCTTCACTGAACGATGCCCGGGCCCTGGGTTCTCTGCTGGGTCTAACCTGTATCCGGGTGGCTCAGAGGATCCTGTAGCTCCGGAACCAGAGACTCTCTGGAGAAGAGAGGAGCCTCCTCATCAAATACAGCCAGGGAAAGACTGATCCAGACCCGTTTCCAGAAATCTATCTGAGCCCAGGGCTGGGAGAACTGACCAGCCCCCTGCTCAACCCGGCAAAACTGTCGCTGCACAGAGCAGACAAAACAACTTTTTATGCGAACTGTGTAAAAAGCATCAACAGACAAGGCCTGTGCAGCAGATCCTCCAATGTGTGGAGCAACAGACTGGGTGGAGGAAGCGGACTGCGCCCAAAGTGGAGGATTTTATACAAACCTCCCCCCAAAAGGTGAACTGCCGACCTTCAGTGGAGGATTTTACATGGTGCTATCGCTTCTAACGCTTTTATCTCTGTTATTAATCCTGCTGTTTTTAATAATTGTCCGTTTTGTAATCTACGTGAGACTGTCTTCCATGTTTTTCTGAGTGTAAGAGACTCACACGTTTCTTCTCTCTTTTAACATTGGTCTTTAGTCTTTTTAATGTAGTTTTTATTGAGAGTGTCTTTATCATGGGTGTGACGGCCCTGCCTAACCTGCTTAAAATGTCTTGTGTCAGTCACTGTGTTGAATATCTTTAAGGTGTCAGCTTGCCAAGCAATCTAGTTAAAAACATTTATGAGTGGTTCAAATGTAGGGGGTAGCTCTCTGGCATTTAATAACTAGTTGCGCGTTTAGCGTTGTTTGGTTACGAATCGTGAATAGTCCGGTGGCGTATTGAATCTCGATTTAATGACCCGGCTGATTCTGTTGTTTTGCTGTTGCTGGTTGCGGTAACCATTGGTTTGTTCGGTGGTGAGTGTAAAGGGAATGAACACTGTGCTTGTATTTGGCTGAACAGGGTAAATTGGATGATCTGTTTTGGGTATGACTATGTTTGATGTATAAGTGCTGTAGGTTATTCTTATTTGGACTGTGGATAATTGTAGTCTTAGTGCCAGCTATTGTTTATGCTGGTAGCAGGTGGGCCAGGTTACAGGTGTATGTTTCCCAGTGCGTAGTGTTGGTAAAGTGGTGCGGATGTTCCCTGGTAGGCTGTAGCGGCATTCCCCTTGGGTTTGTCGGGGGGATTTCTTGTAGTGTTGTGGAAAACGTGGTTGAAGCTTTGCTTGGGAGCATGTCCGTGGTTCCAGGGAGGGTTGCTAGCTTGCTAGTCAGCACCCTGATCCAGCGGTAGTTGGTGTGTAAATACCCACCGCAAGAAGATTAGGAGGGAGCTTACTTACTTACTTACCGAGTGGACTGAGTATAATCTGCATTGAGAATGATTGAGCAAAGAAGTTAAACAAACACTGCGTAGTTTCATTAACGATAACTATGACTTAATATGACCTTTTCTTCCATGACGAAGACGAGATGATAACAGGATGGCACTGACGTCATTAAACACTAACTGTGACTTTTTGGTAATGCAATATGGTTCTCATTTTTGATTAGTTTGTTGTTTTTTGCATGTAAAGTTTATTTAAATTTTGGGCGAAATTATTGAGATTAAATCTCATTGAGATTAAAAATCTCTTTTTCAAGAGTGTCCTGGCCAAGATAGGCAGCAGCACAGTTACAGACAAAAAAAAACAATCACAATCACAATCACAACATTCATTTAAACATTTAGAGACACAGCGGTCTGCTTCAATGTCTTTAAGAGTTGCTTTAAGTCTGTTCAGAGAGACCAGCTCTCTGAGTTTCAGCTCATTCTACAGCTGGTTCCAGGCAGCCGGAGCAGCGTAACTAAAAGCCCTTTTCCCAAGTTCTGTACGGACTTTTGGCACAGTTAAAAGAAACAAGTCCTCGGAGCGAAGCCGATATGGTCCACTACATTTCCTACTAATGTAGATCCTTAGGTATTGTGGAAGAGTACCCAGAATAGCTTTATAAATAAGGATGTGCCAGTGTTTCAGGCTACGGGTGGTCAGGGAAGACCATCCAACACGAGCATATAAAGTGCATATAATATAATATAATACTTGGCCCCAAACGCCTCGGAAATGCATTTCCTAATGACACAGAAGCTCTGGATGGCATTAATTTGTCTCAGGCTTGCCTAGGACCAGCCCCAAGTTATGCTGCTATAGGCTTAGACTGCCGGGGGACGCCTCTCTCCTCCCCTCCCCCTCCTCTCCCTCTCTATCTGTATGCATTTATGTAAATGTAGTTACTAACTCAGCATCCCCGGAGTTTCTGTGTCTCTCATGTGGCAGGTTGCCACTGTTAAAGTTTACATATGGATCATGAATCGTGGCTGCGCCTGCTGCGCCTGCTGCGCCTGCTGCGCCTGCTGCGCCTGCTGCGCCTGCTGCCCTGGTCCTGCCTGACACCGGCAAGCCTTTTTGGCATCATTCTGGATTCATCCTTTCTTTTTTCACCATCATTTCTCTCAAATGGATGTTGTATTTGTACTATATTGTTTATCCTGTACACACGACATCTATTACAGTCTGTCCGTCCTGGGAGAGGGATCCCTCCTCAGTCTCATTTTCCCCCTTTAATTGTGGGTTTCTTTTAGGGAGTTTTTCCTTGTGTGGTGCGTGGGTCTAAAGACAGAGGGTGTTCTGTACAGTCTGTAAAGCACACTGAGACAAATGTGTCATTTGTGATATTGGGCTGTATAAATAAATACATTTGATTTGAATTCTTTTTATAAAAACCTTTTCGTTGACAAAGAATTATAGACTGTGTTTTTTTCCCAATGCAGCAGTTCCATATGCTGTGCGACGCTTCCTGGCCGGTGCAGTTAATTTTAACTACTTTATATACAGCGGGGTAGTTTAATCTATAACAATGCATCATATTTGATCCTTTTATCATATTTTGTGCCAACAATCTGTATCTGCATAGTATTGGTCAGATAAAAGAAGTGGAGTACCAATAATTACCATTTCTTCCTCTATTGGACTTAGTAAACATAAAGCACCATAAAATGGTATGTACCTCAAATGCCAGTTTTAATGGCCTTATGTACAGTACATGTTAAACATTATTCAAAGAAATCATGTGCTATATTTTTTATAAGAAAATCCATATATACTTTATGCAACTTGGTCACGATGCTACTATAAATTATGCATGAGCTTGTCTCAGTCAGTCGGGACCAACATGTGGGATTGATGCTATCTCAGCTGAGAGCTGACTAGATCATTTGGCTCTAATCATCAATCGTATGGACAGCTTTAGTGAGGCCAAACCAGGACAGCGTCATTCGAAATCCAGAGGCAGAAATGACGCAGCTGTTACTAATATTATTACAGAGGCTCCCCAATGCATCTCTCTGGCCTCCTCAGAGTTTGCTGTGTAAAGGTAGATGGGCTAAAAATAGCTGCACCCCACCCCCACAAACACAAACCCTCCTTACACCAACCCCTCCATCAGGACACCCGCAGAGGCATCAGGCGATGATAAAGATCAGGCTACGGGAGGATAGATCCAGCCTCAGGTTTTAAAAAACAACACAGACATCACTAAAATAAAGCAGCTGACAGGCATTAGGATTTCTGATGGCTTATAATAGACCCGGTGGATTAAAGGCATTACATATGCATACTCACATGGCATGGTTGTGGAGGTCATCACGTTAGTCTCAGCATATTCGCCTGCCTGTTTTTTTTCTGAATTATGATGGTGATGCTGTGGTTCGATAATGATGAGATATGTACGCAGATCATGTAGTCAGCGCTTGAAATTAAGAAAGTCGCCTCTTACGTGGAACAATATAAATAGCACCTGGGACACAAAGACACAGGGATATTATAGAGAGAGAGAGAGAGAGAGAGAGAGAGAGAGAGAGAGAGAGAGAGAGAGAGAGAGAGAGAGAGAGAGAGAGAGAGAGAGAGAGAGAGAGAGAGAATACTATATACACTGTATATTTTTGCACTGCAGTTAACAGTGATGCATTTATTGATCAAACAGTTAGAAGTAAGCAAGAAACAGTAACTCAACTAATGACTAAAATAATAATGAGACTGACTGTGGCCAAACACAGAGGGGGATTACATTTTTTTATTCAGACATAAGTGCAGGGACTCACTAGCTGAACTTCCACGGCGGACTAGAGTGGCAAGTTTTTAATAAATTGTCTATAATTAAATTATTATGTATAGGATGAAACAACAACAACTCTGGGATAGTTGGAATTAGAATTTGTAACAGGAGTGAGACACTGGAGAACAAAGCTAATTTCAAGCTCTGCATGTAGAGATGGGTTTTATAATTTCTGGTTTGATTTCTATTAAAAGATGCAAAAGTTAGTAGTTGAGATGAGGATTGATAGCCAACACAGTGAAACACCTGTGTCCACCACTCAAACTTCATCAGCAAATCATTTACATAAAAAGATGTCAGTACAGAGTGTTGAAGTCAACTTTCCAATTCTGTAAAAAACAAAAGTCCAAAACCACATTGACATTTTGAATAATGCATAAAATCTAGCCCATGCACATAACCTTACTCAACAGTTGTGCAGTTCACTCCATTTGTATACACAAGGGTGTAAATTGTAAATCCGGTTTCTTTTTAATATCAGTATCAGTGTTTGCCCTAGGTTTACGGCTTTGGAGGGGCGCTCACCGTGCACGTGATTGCGTGCGCGTGCGTGGCGCTGTTTCTATTTATTTCTCCCGTCTCCTTTCTTCCACTCTGTAAGTGTGTGTGCACGTGTGTGTGTCAGCTGCGAAGCCCCGCCCTTCGCAAAACAGAGCGGAGGAGAGAATGTGAATGCGCAAAGTAGACAGTACAAACTGAAACGTGCACATAAATTAGATCAATAGCATAAGCGTTTAGTTAATTTAATAAAAGAGCACCTGTCAATGTGACAAGTGAGTTGTGAATAATGAAAATATATTAATTTTTTTTATTTGAAAAAAACAAACAAAAACACCTTGAATTTTAGGCAGGGCGCTGGGCTCCGTTGACAGGGCACAGCGCCCTGCCAAGACAATGGTAGGGGAAACACTGAGTATCAGCCATAACAAACCCAATCAAATGCCAACCCCTTTTTTACTGTACACTTCTGTGTTTGGGTTCTGGTTATAAAAAAACAAGCTGGTAACGGTCAAAATGCCAAACTCGAGGCTTCAAATCAGCACCACCCACTCACAAACCAGTGGGTGACGCCACTTCTGATATACAGTCTATGTTCTGGACCCACGAAACAGAAGTTTGCCAAAATATTTACTCAAGTTCAACTACAGTTTTTCAAGAGCTTTCAACAGCAGTGCTTCCTACTCACCACCTGTTATATCGTGTTGAAAACTTTCACACCACTCTCTGGAAGCAGTTGAATAGACCGGGAAAATCAATTTTTTTGTCAAACTGAATGTGTTGAGCTTGAAAGTTACAGGTGTATACGAGACAGGTATGGTCTCATGAAAATACGCTATCAAGTTCCATTATGGGAAATGTAGGATCCAGTGGTCTTAGAGTTTGTCACATATTAGGAACTACACGTCAGACTACCTAGGCCTCCAATTCTGACCATTTCTGTTACATCTGTATCTTAAAAGTCCCCAAACTTTATGGAATCGCAAAACTGAATCAGTGGAGTACACCATAAAAACAATATATTATTATGCTTTCTGATAATAACCTAAATCATAGTCATAACTAAAGTCGCAACAATAAAAGGTTGTATAATGTTCCTATTCCCATAAATATTACAGGGTATTCATATGCAGTTTCCATAATATCTTTAATCAGGTGATAGTTAAAGTGGAGTTTGACAGTAAAGGTTGTTGCACATGTCTTGAGGATAACATGGATAATTCCATATGATAATATCTTATCTTGTAATCCTGAAATGACAACATTATTGAGGCCATTTGTGCATGTTGTGTATATGATGAAATAAAACCTTGATTACCTCATGACAACACCCCCTGTGCATGTAGGCCTTTTTTAAAACATAGACTGGGATTACACAACTGTTGTACATCGACAAACAACAACCTGTTTGACATTATGAGAACATACAGAGAACACCCAACAACATCTGGCAGTGAAGCTGCGTGCACATCATCATCATCGTGCTCCACATTAAGCTCACTGCGGTGTTATTCTAATGCCTCATGGTAACATTTGCACAGACACAGACGCATAAACACACAGACGCACAAACACACAGACATAAACACACAGACACACACAGACACACACAGACAGACACACACACAGACAGGTGCTGGCTGTGGGAGAAGAATCAACGCCCGTCTGCTTTCCAAACACACGAACAACCAGACACCGCTGTTCTGTCCTTTTTTAATATCATGTCACTGTCAAACTGTCATGTGAACAAACGTGTAGTCTTACCGGTCCCCTCCTCTTCAGCGAGATGTTCTTCCACAGAAGAAGATGGAGCTGGTGCAGGAAACCCATTTTGCCTCCCACTTCTGCTTCAGTATGCCATTCAATTGACCAAATTAGCTTAACGTTACCGTCGGTGGCCTATGACTGGTTCTAAATAACCGGGGAATTCCTATCCCGTTCCCAGGCATCCCGTCCGAACCTGTAATAGTGCTGGAATGTGTCGACCTTGGCTAATAATGAATAATATTAAGCTACTCGGTTTGTTGAAAAATGCTTATTTGCTAGTGACTAGCGTTACAAGTGGAAACGTGTCTGTTTGTGTTCCGTCTGTCATCCTCTGGTGGAGCCTCGGCTAGCTGATGCTGCGGCATCCGTTCAGTTTAGTAGCGCACTAGTCTGAGCAGGAAACAAGTGGAGACAGCTGAGATGAAGCTAACCACAGTAATGAAACGGTGCACTTCCGGCCTGGCCTCTAAAAACAAAAGCATTCGCACTTGATACAGAATACTTTCTATGAAGAAAGCTGTTGTGTCAGTGATCAGAGCCTTCCCCAGGATATTTGAAACAACTCGACTCCAAGTCCCCCTAATACACTGATTAGACCTTCAGACGGCAAAAGGTCTCAATTTATTTGACTATATTATTTGTATTTTTCATATTTAGTGACTGTTTCTGACTTTCTCAATATTGATTATAGTTTTTGCCTTCACAAGATCACTTTTTCAAAACTTTTCACACAGTCATAACAACAGACTAAAATATGTATCGCTACTTTTCTTTTTCAATTACCACATTTTTCAAATTTCATGAACAGTGTTCTCACTCAAGCCCAACCACACATCTGCAGTCAGCTTTGAATATGTCTATTGTAAAACCTACCAATCTAAATCTACATTCAACATCTAACACAACATTACTGTAAATTGGACTGCAATTTGCTGCACTCTGCTGTTTTAAAATACATAAACTCCTAATTGAGACATACTCTGAGCACCTATTTTCATTCCTTGATGATGTGAAGACTTGTGCTATGGGGACGAGTGAGGCAGAATCCAGAACATTTTGTAATAGTATTTGTATAATTGTGTCTGAACAAATTATTGTTTGATACTGTTTTGAAAGTCTTTAAAAAATTCAAATATGAAAAAGACACATTACAGTAACATGAATCCAACAACAGCAAAGCTTTTAAAAACAAACAATAAAACAACCCATTTAAATGACTCAACATTGATGATAGTCTTAACTGTTATAATAATACAATACAATAATGTGAGCTGGCATTCATTTTTTCAATGTATTATACATTTAATTTTAAATGTAGCTTTTGTATTCATCATTACATTTATGTATGTCTTTATGTATTTATTTGTTTATTTCTGCATTATTAATTTTTTGCATTTCTCACCTTATATATTACACCAAAATTATTTATGTCTGTATTATTTTCTTCATACATTTCTTTTTACATTTCCCTTTAATTTCTTTATGCATTTCTGCTTGATTGTGAAAATGACAGGGCTGTTATTAAAAGTATGTCATGGGGTCAAGCAGGGGCGTAGCTTGGTTTTCAAGTTTGGGTGGGCTTAGCCCAGAGGTGAGGTGGAGCTGTGTGCACCTGCACGGTAGTACACTTACCATTAAAGGAATTCAGATGGCATGATGATGGAGAAGTAAGTCTGGGAGTTTTGCACTGAGCAAAGCCACTACACACACATAGTGTTTTGTGCTGGTTGCGTCATCAATATATTAGTCATGTTAACCAGGTCCATGTTACCTGGCCTTAGTCATGTTGACATGTCTTAGGAGTAGTGTGGACTTCACATCCTCTAGGGAGGTCCGGGGGCATGCTCCCCCGGGCAAAATTCTTTTAACATTTTAAAGTGAATTGTATGCATCTGGTGCACAAAATGAAGATGCTAGAATAGAACTTTGTGGTCATGGTAAGGGGAGGGGGCACAACTCTCAACACTAATATGAAAAATATATCTGCCTCTCCTTCTGCATGACCCTTTAAAATAAATTTAAACAATGATTTATTAACTGATCGAGACACTAAAGTAAATTTCATGACATCCAAACATCATGTTCAAAATGCAAACTGGTGACATGTATGGTGTAAGTGTGTTCACTGTCACTTAAACAAATGCATTATTCTCTAGAACTTCGGGCTATGTGTTTTCATTAAGTACTGTGGCCTATTACAGGAATTTAATTCAAAAATTGCTCATTTACTCCTAGACCTGAACTAACCTCCATCACACTGTTGGCTCCAAAATCACTTGTTCTTTGCTGCTGCTTCCCTGTGGCAGAGCTGCCACCTTTCCTTAGGACTCTTCTTATATCCATCTGATCAATGAACATTGGCAGATTATGATAGTTAGAATAGCTATTCACCCTTTCCGGCTTACAATTGTTTTCCATAGTGAACAAACGTTAGCTGTTCTGTAGCTAGCTAGTTATTATTGACTACTGACAGTACACCAACAAACATAGAAGACCTAATGTTACTACACCTTTTCCTTTCCTAGAGTTATTAAAAGTTAAGGAGCTAACACATATTAATAACTTCGTACAATTTCACACAGTGCATCTTCCAAAATGTCAACCTCTCATTTCCAGCATGACTCGTCAGAAGTTACAGATATCTATCATGATATCAAAGCTGTGCTACACCCATACAGTCTATGGCGGCACCCTTTTCCCCAGGTTCTTAGTGCCCGGTAGATTACATTGTAAAGTATGAAAGGGAGTTTTGGGGCGATTTGGAAACAATATTTTAAAATATCTGTATAGCGTTAACCCCTTTCCACACAAGAAGGAGCATGAGATGTGAATTCCCTTTTATTTTTTATATATTTGTTTTTTCAAAATTTCTATTGGTTGGGAAACACTGTACTTTATCGGTACTTTGTCCCACACACTTATTTCACAATATAGAAACAATAGGTCTTATATGCTTTGTCCTAAATATAAATAAAACAATCGTTTTAGCCATTTACGCATAGTGGGAAATATTAGAGCGTTTACACATCAAAGGCTCACTGCTAGTGTGAAGGATAATAGCTAGTTTACAAGGACTAGGCTAAATAAATGTATTTTTGGGAACCACTGCTCTACTGTATATGTGGTTTGGTTTACATCACCTTTAATTCCTCATTCTTTGCGGGCCCACAAAAAACATTATTTACAAAATAAACCTCATTAAAACCCAGTAAATGCAATGTGGTGAAAAAATACATAAATTACCACATTGTTATAAAAGCAAATGGAAATGAGGAAAGATTAAATGTTTATATATGATATTAATTGATAGAAATTATGCTAGAGAAATGGTTAGAGGGATGCCAACGCTGACGTCAGGGTTTCTACATCCACTTATTTTACAGTTTACAGGTGAAATTAGGATTTAAAGGCAGTTAAAGGTACATTTTGGTAGTGGTTATAGAATGGGGCTCAGAAGATTTATGACAGCACAGCTTGATACAAACTGCAGGGTCTAATAGTAGGTAAAACAGCGTTTAACATGAATACCTGGCTTCCATAAGAACGTTCATCTAACGTTGACACATTTTAACTGTGTATTGTGATGGCCCCTGTCAAACCTACTGGTATACAGGTGTGGTGTACGAGTTGCTGTGTTTTCCTATATGTCTATGTGTTGGTCTACCAGAAAAAAGCTTTGTGGCAGCCAGCAAGATTCGGAGCACCTGGGCCTGTGCTCCTATAGGACAAAAACCCAGCTCCTACTCTCTCACTGCCCCATCCGCCATCTGCACGCTTCTAGATAGATATATAGATAGATACTTTATTCAGGCATCCAGTAGCTTAAAACATGAAATACAACATTACCCATCTAACCCCCCCCCCCCCTCCCGCCATTACAAATGTAAAGTACAAATAAGATTTAAAATAAAATAAAAAGTAAAATAAATAAGTGATAAAGTGATAAGTGTTATAAATACAATAAAACTGTTATAAATACAAAGTGAAAGTAGAAATACAGGCTGTTATGTTATTTGAAATTGAATTGAATTGAATCTGAATCCCCCTGCCATCACTGAGAGGAGTTGTACAGTCTTATAGCCAGGGGGATAAAAGAGTTGTTGAGCCTGTCTGTGGAGCAGGACAGGGACAGCAGTCTGCCACTGAACACGTTCCTCTGCCGGGTGAAAGTGCTGTGCAGAGGGTGGGGGGCGTTGTCCAGGATGGATGACAGTTTATCAAGGGTCCTTCTCTCTGCTACTGTCACCAGGGAGTCCAGCTCTGTGCCCACTACAGAGCCAGCACTCCTCACCAGTCTGTCCAGCCGCCCAGCGTCCCTCTTCTTGCTGCTTCCTCTCCAACACACCACAGCACAGAAGAGAGCGCTGGCCACCACAGACTGGTAGAACATCAACAGCAGTTTTTTGCAGATTTTGAAGGACCCTTTCTTTTGAATAGTGTCCATGTTTGCCTTTGTTTGCTTTTTGTTTCCCCTCAGCATTACAACACCTTACATTTCATTATGCTCATACATTCACACTGTAGACAAACTCCACATGTGTAGTTATTTCTTTAGAGCCGGGTTATGACAGTACTGATAACTGTTGGTTTAGAAACGTACAAAACAAATGAAATTACAACTGTAAGTCTGAGCAGTGCATTAGGGTAAATCAACCGGAAAGGTGTGGGAGTAAAGAGAGGGCGCAAGTTCGGCTTTAAAAAACTAAATGTAAAGTGGGAGGCTGAGGGCGAAGCAGCTTGATGAATCACTCGTGATGTGGTTGGTGCCCACAAGAACTCTGTCACCCTGTGCCCCTTTCCTCTGTAGAGCTGCAAGAACAGGAAGAGGAAGACCAGCAAGTTTTTGACTGTGCCTGGGTGCTTGCTGTTTTAATTCTTCCCACTAATAGGCTTAAATTAAAATGTATGATATTAATTCCAAGTTCAGTTTGTATGAAAAAACCAACATAAAAACTCACCCATTCAAAATGACTGCATTGATGAATGAACAGTTTGCTGCTGCTCCTTTCTTTCTGCTTACACTGATTGAGATTATACATCAACTGTCACACCCTGCCAGCGCAAAGTGGTGTGTTTGTCAAGCAAGAGATGAGTCAAAAGTTTGAGGGGGGCAGGATTTCCTTTATCTTCAAGGATGTATTGAGTAGCTGTACGGGCAGCAGACAGCATATATGTTAGCAGGTAAGTGCCAACAACTCTACCAACCTCATTTGTATTTCATTCAAATCCTCCTGCTGAAATCTAACTTTTTACTACAGATTTAATTCAATACAGATAGTTTACAGAATGCTACTTGTCTTCAGGGTGATGGAAACTAAAATAAGGTCTTACATGGATTTTTATTGAATTATTTTTTTCTCTCTTAAAATGTTCTGTTCTTAAACTGAAGTTGAGTTTGTGGTGTACTCAGCTATCAGTGTGCGCATTCTTCAGAAATCCTCTTTCAGTTTTATTTTAAAAGATGCTTCAACATCAACCCACACAAGTTAGCTATTTGAATATTCTTATCAGAAAGTGACTTATTTTTATAAAACGTGCAGATAAATGTTTATTCTTTAGTACTTTAGTAGTTCAGTACTTTCACCTGTTTTAATTATTTGCCGATTAGCAAACTGTTCAATTTGAAGTTTAAACTTTTAAAATTCCTTTTTTTGAGCAGTTACAATAAGTGCAATACTTATGACGAAATCCTAAAAAAGAAAAAAACATCGAGCAGAAGCAGAACTTAGTTTCCTGCTGAAAACACAGAGAGGACAGACAGTTGTAGATTTCATCAAATGTTCTGACAGTTGTACTCCTTTGTAAAAAAAACAACAACAAAACAAACCCAACAATCTTTTCTCAGGATGTTTACAAAACTTTGAACATATTAGAGAAAAGGATAATGATAACTATTTGCGTTTGTTACATATCTGATGCAAGATCACTTGTAATTAACCTGTAACAAAATCAGCCAACTGACAAAAGATGATAATAATCGGGGGAGTTAAAACAGAATTGAATTAAATCTCTTCTGCAGTAGGAGATGTTTTTGTTGTTAACACCCTGTCCTCTGCAGTTTATGAACTGATAACTGTGGTGGCAATTCAAAAACGAATCCCCTTAAGAAAGGAACAAATATAGAAATAAGAACTTTGTTGTTATTTAATGAAAAAGTCAAAAGTATTCAACAGAATCAAATCAATTTCAGCTGAAAGGACAGATAACCTGCAGCAACGTGTGCTACAAGTATCTGACCCTGAGTATAATGAAACACAAGTCATTTATACAGTAGAGTTGCATGGGAAGGATCAGGTAATACACATTTCTGTCTACCAAATGGAAACAAAAGGCACAGAGACATCACACATGTTAATTACAACTGTTAACATCCATCTGCTGATTGCCTTACAAATGCTAACAGACAGGGATATTAGACTTGTGTAAGGACAACTGCGAGAAAACACAGGCTTAGTGACTGCAAGGCCAAACAACTTTATAGAGATAAAGTATAAGAAGATTATATGATAAATGTCTACGACAATAAGAACATATGGAAGCGTAATAATATCTCTGATCTACCCTTCCTTCCTTTCTAAGAGTTCCATACCAGTGATCTGTACCCTTTTGACCTGGAATATGCTCAGCAGTCATGAGGACTTCTGGATCCCAAGCATTCCTCCTTCTCCTCCTTCTCCTCATCTTCCTCTCATCCCTGCTTTATTACATCTTCTTGGACCAGACTCTCTATCTGCAGAAATACCACCCAGCTGTTCCTCAGAGAAACATCAGCATCCTGCTGTGGCACTGGCCATTTGGCCATTCTTACAGGCTCGATGGAGACAAATGCCTCGAAATGTATAACATCCGTCGCTGTTTCCTCACTGATAACATCTCCGCCTTCTCCACTGCTGATGTGGTTGTCTTCCACCATCAGGAGTTGAGAGGAGGTCTGTCCTCACTGCCCCTGCACCTGGATCGTCCGGCCTCCCAGCACTGGGTGTGGCTGTCCATGGAGCCTCCTGTCAACAATGCAAACCTCACACCGCTCACTGGCCTCTTCAACTGGACAATGAGCTACAGACGTGATGCTGACATATCCATCCCTTATGGAAAGACCATGCTCAGAGGTGATGAGCTCAGTTTCAAGGCTGTTCCAAATCGCTCGTGCCTTGTCAGCTGGGTGGTCAGCAGATACCAGCCTCACCAGGCTCGGGCTGGTGTTTACCAAAGTCTAAAGAAGTATATCCCAATAGAGGTGTACGGCAAGTGGAACAAGAAACCCCTGTCAAACAAGAAGCTGTTGCCCACAATTTCAAAGTGTATATTTTACTTGTCTTTTGAGAACTCTGAGGCAAAGGACTATATCAGTGAGAAGCTCTGGAGGAACGCTTTCCAAGCAGGGGCCATACCAGTTGTTCTCGGCCCCAGCAGGGCGGACTACGAGGCGCTGGCTCCCCCTGGTTCCTTTATCCATGTGGCTGATTTCAAGAGCACAGCAGACCTGGCTGCCCATCTGAAGCATGTGGCTGCAGACAGGTGGGCCTATGAGGAGTACTTCCAGTGGCACCACACTCACAGAATAAAAACCTACACTGACTGGAGAGAAAGGCTGTGTCAAATCTGTGTTCAGTTCCCCAGTTTACCAGCCAACAGAGTGTATCAGGACCTGGAGAGCTGGGTTAACAGTTAAAACTTTATCTCTTCATGGTTTCAGGTCACTGAGCTGTTTTTTAATTTTTTTTATTATTGGGACTGCCAATGTTAATGGGTTACCACATGCAAATGTGAAATACCATACAGTGACAATTTGACGTATGATTTCATGTGTGTTAGTCAGCTGTGCAGTTTCGGTAAACAGTGAGAGTGGGCAGACCTCAGAAACTGATCTTTAGCGGTTGGTTGTGTGTTGTACAAAAAAGCAGAAGTGGTATCTTGTGTGTAATCATAAATAAGCATGTTCCATGTGTTAAAACTACACGGGCAAACTTCCTTTTACAACAAGCCACTCATTATTGCTAGCATTGAGCAGTATTTTATTACTTCTCACCTGAAATATCTGCTGCTCATCGAAAGCCATAAAATAAAATAAAAATTGACATGTTTTCAGTTATAAAATTTGATTAAAATCAGGTTATTAATGATATATGAACAAACCCATCTGTAAAATCCTTTTGCAAAACACTACAGGTAAATAGGGTAACATTTACATACAGTAACATTTTGAACTAATAGATATCACCATGAAACTTCCCCAGTTGATTACTTACATTTGTTTGTATTGTAGTTAGGTTTTTATATTTTAATATGCACATGAGGCATTATCTCATATTATAAATGCAACAAATATAGTATAACTATATATAAAACTTATAAGCAGAGTTATCAAATATGTTTTGCGACTCCAGACAAATCTTATTTGGTGGTAGAAGGGCAAAATGGCTCTTTTGATAGTAAAGGTTGTCGACCCCTGCACTAGTCTATAAGAAGACATGTAATGGAGGCAGAATAGCCCAAACTTTCTAAATTGACCAGTGCATGAAAAAATTAAGTTTTCCCCTGTAGTGTCTTGCCTTAAGTAAAACTAAGTTTAATTGGAGGGTAGGGGAAGTAGGGGGGTAGGAAGCTGGGAAGGGACCATTGGAATTGTTCACGTCGCCAGAAAATGACATTAAACATTTTCAAAAGTACTGAATCTGAATCCCCTGCCATCACCAAGAGGAGTTGTACAGTCTTATAGCCAGGGGGATAAAAGAGTTGTTGAGCCTGTCTGTGGAGCAAGACAGGGACAGCAGTCTGCCACTGAACACGTTCCTCTGCCGGGTGAATGTGCTGTGCAGAGGGTGGTGGGCGTTGTCCAGGATGGATGACAGTTTATCAAGGATCCTTCTCTCTGCTACTGTCACAAGGGAGTCCAGCTCTGTGCCCACTACAGAGCCAGCACTCCTCACCAGTCTGTCCAGCCGCCCAGCGTCCCTCTTCTTGCTCTTCTTGCTGCTTTTTGTTTCCCCTCAGCATTACAACACCTTACATTTCATTATGCTCATACATTCACACTGTAGACAAACTCCACATGTGTAGTTATTTCTTTAGAGCCGGGTTATGACAGTACTGATAACTGTTGGTTTAGAAACGTACAAAACAAATGAAATTACAACTGTAAGTCTGAGCAGTGCATTAGGGTAAATCAACCGGAAAGGTGTGGGAGTAAAGAGAGGGCGCAAGTTCGGCTTTAAAAAACTAAATGTAAAGTGGGAGGCTGAGGGCGAAGCAGCTTGATGAATCACTCGTGATGTGGTTGGTGCCTACAAGAACTCTGTCACCCTGTGCCCCTTTCCTCTGTAGAGCTGCAAGAACAGGAAGAGGAAGACCAGCAAGAACAGAAATGTTAATGTTTTTGACTGTGCCTGGGTGCTTGCTGTTTTAATTCTTCCCACTAATAGGCTTAAATTAAAATGTATGATATTAATTCCAAGTTCAGTTTGTATGAAAAAACCAACATAAAAACTCACCCATTCAAAATGACTGCATTGATGAAGTAAGTGCCTCTCTGGGAACCATCACCTTATCGTGGTGGAGAGGTTTGTGTGTCCCTATGAACCTGAGAGCTGTGTTGTCTGGAGCCTAGTGCTCCTGGTAGGGTCTCCCAAGGCAAATTGGTCTCAGGTGAGGGGCCAGACTAAGAATGGTTCAAAAACGACTTCATGAAAGAAAGGAAAAGGAAAGGAGAGACCCTGCCCGGAGGAAGCCCGGGGCCCCCGTCTGGAGCCAGGCCCAGAGGGAGGGCCCGACAGCGAGCGCCTGGTGGCCGGGTTTGCCACGGAGCCCAGTCGGGCACAGCCCGAAGAAGCTACGTGGTGCCTCCCATCCATCCATCCTGTGGGCCCACCACTCATGGGAAAAACCGCTGGGGTCAGGTGCGCTGTCACATGGGTGGCAGTGATGGTCAGGGACCTCGACGGACCAGACCCGGGCAGCAGAGGCTGGCTCTGGGGACGTGGAACGTCACCTCTCTGTGGGGGAAGGAGCCGGAACTAGTGCGGGAGGTGGAGCGCTACCAGTTGGATCTGGTGGGGCTTACCTCCACGCACAGTCTTGGCTCTGGAACCGTACTCCTGGATAGGGGTTGGACTCTATTCTTCTCCGGAGTTGCCCAAGGTGTGAGGCGTCGGGCCGGGGTGGGGATACTCACTAGCCCCCGGCTGAGCACCGCTATGTTGGAGTTTATCCCGGTGGACGAGAGGGTCGCCTCCCTACGCCTTCAGGTTATGGGGGGGAAAACTCTGACTGTTGTTTGTGCCTATGCCCCAAACCGCAGTTCTGAGTATTCGGCCTTCTTGGAGACCCTGAATGGAGCCCTGCAGGGGGCTCCAGTAGGGGACTCCGTAGTCTTGCTGGGAGACTTCAACGCACACGTGGGAAACGATGGAGACACCTGGAGAGGCGTGATTGGGAGGAAGGGCCTCCCTGATCTAAACCCGAACGGTCGTTTGTTATTGGACTTCTGTGCTAGCCATGGAATGGCCATAACAAACACCATGTTCGAACATAAGGATGCTCATAAGTGCACGTGGTACCAGAGCACCCTAGGCCAAAGGTCAATGATCGATTTCGTAATCGTATCATCTGACCTGAGGCCGCATGTTTTGGACACTCGGGTGAAGAGAGGGGCGGAGCTGTCGACTGATCACCATCTGGTGGTGAGTTGGATCAAGGGGTGGGGGAAGACTCTGGACAGACCTGGTAAACCCAAACGGGTGAACTGGGAACGTCTGGAGGAAGCCCCTGTCCTGGGGATCTTTAACTCACACCTCCGGCGGAGCTTTTCAGCCATCCCTGTGGAGGTTGGGGGCATTGAACCTGAGTGGGCGATGTTCAAAACTTCTATTGCTGAAGCTGCGGTGATGAGCTGTGGTCTCAAGGTCTTAGGTGCCTCAAGGGGCGGTAACCCTCGAACACCGTGGTGGACCCCGGTGGTCAGGGAAGCCGTCCGACTGAAGAAGGAGTCCTTCCGGGTTATGTTATCCGGGAGGACTCCGGAAACAGTTGCAGGGTATCGAAGGACTAGAAGGGCGGCAGCTTCTGCCGTGTCAGAGGCAAAGCAGCGGGTGTGGGAGAAGTTCGGAGAAGCTATGGAGAAGGACTTTCGGTCGGCACCAAGGTGCTTCTGGAAAACCATCCGGCACCTCAGGAGGGGGAAGCGAGGAACCATCCAAGCTGTGTACAGCAAGGGTGGGACCCTGCTGACTTCAACTGAGAAGGTTATCGGCCGGTGGAAGGAGCACTTTGAGGAACTCCTGAATCCGACTAACACGCCCTCTATGGTTGAGGCAGAGCTGGAAGCTGATGGGGGATCATCGTCAATTTCCCTGATGGAAGTCACTGAGGTAGTCAAACAACTCCACAGTGGCAAAGCTGCAGGGGTTGATGAGATCCGTCCAGAAATGCTGAAGGCTTTGGGTGTTGAGGGGCTGTCTTGGTTGACACGCCTCGTCAACATTGCGTGGAAGTCTAGGACAGTGCCTAGGGGTTGGCAGACCGGGGTGGTGGTTCCCCTATTTAAAAAGGGGGACCAGAGAGTGTGTGCCAACTACAGGGGTATCACACTTCTCAGCCTCCCTGGTAAAGTCTACTCCAAGGTACTGGAAAGGAGGGTTCGGCCGGTAGTCGAACCTCTGATTGAAGAGGAACAATGCGGATTCCGTCCTGGTCGTGGAACAACGGACCAACTCTTCACTCTCGCAAGGAACCTGGAGGGGGCCTGGGAGTACGCCCATCCGGTCTACATGTGTTTTGTGGATCTGGAGAAGGCGTATGACCGGGTCCCCCGGGTGATACTGTGGGAGGTGCTGCGGGAGTATGGGGTGAGGGGGTCACTTTTGAGGGCCATCCAATCCCTGTACGCCCAAAGCGAGAGTTGTGTCCGGATACTCGGCAGTAAGTCGGACTCGTTTCCAGTGAATGTTGGCCTCCGCCAGGGCTGCGCTTTATCACCAATCCTGTTCAAGATTTTCATGGATAGGATATCAAGGCGTAGTCGTGGAGGAGAGGGGTTGCAGTTCGGTGACCTGAGGATCTCATCGCTGCTCTTTGCAGATGATGTGGTCCTTATGGCATCATCGGTCTGTGACCTTCAACAGTCACTGGATCGGTTCGCAGCCGAGTGTGAAGCGGTTGGGATGAGGATCAGCACCTCCAAATCTGAGGCCATGGCTCTCAGCAGGAAACCGGTGGATTGCCTACTCCGGGTAGGGAATGAGCCATTACCCCAAGTGAAGGAGTTCAAGTACCTCGGGGTCTTATTTGTGAGTGAGGGGACAATGGAGCGAGAGATTGGCCGGAGAATCGGAGCAGCGGGGGCGGTATTACAGTCACTTTACCGCACCGTTGTGACGAAAAGAGAGCTGAGCCAGAAGGCAAAGCTTTCAATCTACCGGTCGATCTTCGTTCCTACCCTCACCTATGGTCATGAAGGCTGGGTCATGACCGAAAGAACGAGATCACGGGTACAAGCGGCCGAAATGGGTTTTCTCAGACGGGTGACTGGCGTCTCCCTTAGAGATAGGGTGAGAAGCTCAGCCATCCGTGAGAGACTCGGAGTAGAGCCGCTGCTCCTTTACGTTGAAAGGAGCCAGTTGAGGTGGTTCGGGCATCTAGTAAGGATGCCACCTGGGCGCCTCCCTAGGGAGGTGTTCCAGGCACGTCCAGCTGGAAGGAGACCCCGGGGAAGACCCAGGACTCGGTGGAGAGATTATATCTCCTCTCTGGCCTGGGAACGCCTCAGGATCCCCCAGTCGGAGCTGGAGGATGTGGCCCGGAGAAGGGAAGATTGGGGTTCCTTACTGGAGCTGCTGCCCCCGCGACCCGATCCCGGATAAGCGGTAGACGATGGCTGGATGGATGGATGCATTGATGAATGAACAGTTTGCTGCTGCTCCTTTCTTTCTGCTTACACTGATTGAGATTATACATCAACTGTCACACCCTGCCAGCGCAAAGTGGTGTGTTTGTCAAGCAAGAGATGAGTCAAAAGTTTGAGGGGGGCAGGATGCCTTTATCTTCAAGGATGTATTGAGTAGCTGTACGGGCAGCAGACAGCATATATGTTAGCAGGTAAGTGCCAACAACTCTACCAACCTCATTTGTATTTCATTCAAATCCTCCTGCTGAAATCTAACTTTTTACTACAGATTTAATTCAATACAGATAGTTTACAGAATGCTATTTGTCTTCAGGGTGATGGAAACTAAAATAAGGTCTTACATGGATTTTTATTGAATTATTTTTTCTCTCTTAAAATGTTCTGTTCTTAAACTGAAGTTGAGTTTGTGGTGTACTCAGCTATCAGTGTGCGCATTCTTCAGAAATCCTCTTTCAGTTTTATTTTAAAAGATGCTTCAACATCAACCCACACAAGTTAGCTATTTGAATATTCTTATCAGAAAGTGACTTATTTTTATAAAACGTGCAGATAAATGTTTATTCTTTAGTACTTTAGTAGTTCAGTACTTTCACCTGTTTTAATTATTTGCCGATTAGCAAACTGTTCAATTTGAAGTTTAAACTTTTAAAATTCCTTTTTTTGAGCAGTTACAATAAGTGCAATACTTATGACGAAATCCTAAAAAAGAAAAAAACATCGAGCAGAAGCAGAACTTAGTTTCCTGCTGAAAACACAGAGAGGACAGACAGTTGTAGATTTCATCAAATGTTCTGACAGTTGTACTCCTTTGTAAAAAAAACAACAACAAAACAAACCCAACAATCTTTTCTCAGGATGTTTACAAAACTTTGAACATATTAGAGAAAAGGATAATGATAACTATTTGTGTTTGTTACATATCTGATGCAAGATCACTTGTAATTAACCTGTAACAAAATCAGCCAACTGACAAAAGATGATAATAATCGGGGGAGTTAAAACAGAATTGAATTAAATCTCTTCTGCAGTAGGAGATGTTTTTGTTGTTAACACCCTGTCCTCTGCAGTTTATGAACTGATAACTGTGGTGGCAATTCAAAAACGAATCCCCTTAAGAAAGGAACAAATATAGAAATAAGAACTTTGTTGTTATTTAATGAAAAAGTCAAAAGTATTCAACAGAATCAAATCAATTTCAGCTGAAAGGACAGATAACCTGCAGCAACGTGTGCTACAAGTATCTGACCCTGAGTATAATGAAACACACGTCATTTATACAGTAGAGTTGCATGGGAAGGATCAGGTAATACACATTTCTGTCTACCAAATGGAAACAAAAGGCACAGAGACATCACACATGTTAATTACAACTGTTAACATCCATCTGCTGATTGCCTTACAAATGCTAACAGACAGGGATATTAGACTTGTGTAAGGACAACTGCGAGAAAACACAGGCTTAGTGACTGCAAGGCCAAACAACTTTATAGAGATAAAGTATAAGAAGATTATATGATAAATGTCTACGACAATAAGAACATATGGAAGCGTAATAATATCTCTGATCTACCCTTCCTTCCTTTCTAAGAGTTCCATACCAGTGATCTGTACCCTTTTGACCTGGAATATGCTCAGCAGTCATGAGGACTTCTGGATCCCAAGCATTCCTCCTTCTCCTCCTTCTCCTCATCTTCCTCTCATCCCTGCTTTATTACATCTTCTTGGACCAGACTCTCTATCTGCAGAAATACCACCCAGCTGTTCCTCAGAGAAACATCAGCATCCTGCTGTGGCACTGGCCATTTGGCCATTCTTACAGGCTCGATGGAGACAAATGCCTCGAAATGTATAACATCCGTCGCTGTTTCCTCACTGATAACATCTCCGCCTTCTCCACTGCTGATGTGGTTGTCTTCCACCATCAGGAGTTGAGAGGAGGTCTGTCCTCACTGCCCCTGCACCTGGATCGTCCGGCCTCCCAGCACTGGGTGTGGCTGTCCATGGAGCCTCCTGTCAACAATGCAAACCTCACACCGCTCACTGGCCTCTTCAACTGGACAATGAGCTACAGACGTGATGCTGACATATCCATCCCTTATGGAAAGACCATGCTCAGAGGTGATGAGCTCAGTTTCAAGGCTGTTCCAAATCGCTCGTGCCTTGTCAGCTGGGTGGTCAGCAGATACCAGCCTCACCAGGCTCGGGCTGGTGTTTACCAAAGTCTAAAGAAGTATATCCCAATAGAGGTGTACGGCAAGTGGAACAAGAAACCCCTGTCAAACAAGAAGCTGTTGCCCACAATTTCAAAGTGTATATTTTACTTGTCTTTTGAGAACTCTGAGGCAAAGGACTATATCAGTGAGAAGCTCTGGAGGAACGCTTTCCAAGCAGGGGCCGTACCAGTTGTTCTCGGCCCCAGCAGGGCGGACTACGAGGCGCTGGCTCCCCCTGGTTCCTTTATCCATGTGGCTGATTTCAAGAGCACAGCAGACCTGGCTGCCCATCTGAAGCATGTGGCTGCAGACAGGTGGGCCTATGAGGAGTATTTCCAGTGGCACCACACTCACAGAATAAAAACCTACACTGACTGGAGAGAAAGGCTGTGTCAAATCTGTGTTCAGTTCCCCAGTTTACCAGCCAACAGAGTGTATCAGGACCTGGAGAGCTGGGTTAACAGTTAAAACTTTATCTCTTCATGGTTTCAGGTCACTGAGCTGTTTTTTAATTTTTTTTATTATTGGGACTGCCAATGTTAATGGGTTACCACATGCAAATGTGAAATACCATACAGTGACAATTTGATGCACTGGTCTTTCCAGAAGCAATGTCCATGCTGTCCTTTGTTTTACTTTGTTACACTAAATTCTACAGAAGCAATAGTCCTGTTGGCAGTGTGTTGTAGCTTCTGCAAAAGGTGTAGGTGAATGAACCCTTTACAACAGGAGTCTTCAACTTTTCTCAGGGCAAGGACCACCAAACGGATGGAGAGATGGAGCAGGAACCCTCGCCTTCTCTCCTCTCCTCCGCTCTGTGTGCGCACGTGTGTGTGTGTGTGTGCTCCCGCGCTTAACGTCTTCTGCCTCCATTTATCCGTCCGCTACAATATGTCGGATTCATGTTAATGTGTATTTAAAGACATTTAAATTTGTGGGGAAAAAAATTGGTTTAAAAAAGAAAAGAAAATTGTCTAATCAACCAAAATATTTGCCATCCCCGTGTAGTACCTCCACGGGCCCCCTAGGGGTCGTGGACCCCCTAGGGGTCGTGGACCCCCCCTGTTGAATACCTCTGATTTAAAACATGACGCAAATTATTCCAAGTCCTTTGTGAATAGTGATTATTTTTTTCTGATAAAAAATAAGGAAAAAAAGAGACAAACCATGTTTCACATCAGATTATATAAATATTTATTTAATTAATTTCAGCTCTGGCATATCCACATGCATGCTAAACATGGTGTTAAAGAAGTTCTCCGTAGTGTGCAGAACTCATTATAATTAATCTGAAAACAGTCTGTATCAAAGATAGCTAGTAGTTACTTGCTCGAGAATTTCTTCAGCAGACCCATTCATTATTCGAGAGAAGGACCACAACAAGACAACTAGCTTGGTTTTAGTTTGGCTCTCCGCAATCAAAGCTATAGAACATGTAGAAAAGGCAAACATGAGAATTGGGTCTTTTCTGCTCATCCCTTAATCCTCCAAACGTAAATTGTCCCACAAGCTCAGTATGTTTGAATAAAACAGTCTTTACAAACACAGTTAAAGATCTCAAATGTTAATACTCCCTGGTATCTGCTGTAGATATTTCTTTTTAACATATTGTAGGTATATGTGTGCAGGTCAAATACAGTTAAACAAGCTCTTCCACTGTGGGAGAGCGGAGAGGCTGAGAGTAGGAGCAGGCTGAAGAGAGCAGCTTTCCTGAGAGACGACAGCAAGAGGCCACAGTTACATCCAGGGTTCCTACACAGTTTCCTTATCAAACATCTGTCACTGAGGCTGAAGAAGCATCCTGGATGTGTAATATAATCTGGGGCAATATGACAATCTAAAAAATGCAGAAAGGTAGTTGTTCACATCCAATCCTCTAGAGCAGGGGTCTTCAACGTTTTTCGGGCCAAGGACCCCCACACTGGTGTAGCGTGGTGTAGGGACCCCCTACTGTATATATTGTACACAAGAGGCTTGAGGAGGTGCGTGGCGTACATTTATTTTAACTATAAACAATTTTGCCACCCCCCTGCAGTACCTCCGCAGACCCCCTGTTGAAGACCTATGCTCTAGAGTATATAGGCCAGGTGAGGATAGCAGTTTCAGTAAAGGGAAAAGTAGAGAATATTCATTAGTGATTTGCCAATCCAAGCAGTCATATGGATAACAGTGATGATACCCTCATTATAAAATTCAGCATTTCTAATATTAGTTATGATCACTCTGTCAAGACTTGGTCCGACACTGTAGTTAGCAGCACTGGAGCGCCACAGGGGACGGTACTCTCCCCTGTCTTGTTCACCATCTACACCTCTGACTTCCAGCACAACTCTGAGCTCTGCCACATACAGAAATACTCAGATGACACTGTGATCGTCGGCTGTGTCAGGAATGGACAAGAGGGGGAGTACAGGAGCCTGGTGGAGGATTTTGTGAGGTGGTCCAAGTCGAACCATCTGCAACTGAACACCTCCAAGACCAAGGAGATGGTGGTGGATTTCCGAAGGATCAGGCCACACCTGCAACCTGTGTCCATCGAGGGGGTCGACGTGGAGGTGGTCAGGTCCTACAAATATCTGGGCCTGCAGCTGGATGACAAGCTCGACTGGACGGCAAATATGGACACTCTTCATAAGAAAGGGCAGAGGAGTCTGTACTTCCTGAGAAGGCTGGGGTCCTTCAAAAACTGCAAAAAACTATTGTTGATGTTCTACCAGTCTGTGGCCAGCGCTCTCTTCTATGCTGTGGTGTGTTGGGGAGGAAGCAGTAAGAAGAGGGAAGCTAGGAGTCTGGACAGACTGGTGAGGAGGGCTGGCTCTGTAGTGGGCACAGAGATGGACTCCCTGGTGACAGTAGCAGAGACAAGGACCCTTGATAAACTGTCATCCATACTGAACAATGCCCACCACCCTCTGCACAGCACATTCACCCGGCAGAGGCGCTTGTTCAGCGGCAGACTGCTGTCCCTGTCCTGCTCCACAGACAGGCTCAATAACTATTTTGTCCCCCTGGCCATAAGACTATACAACT